>NW_015164357.1:56249-56435 GCF_001447785.1 Gekko japonicus | reverse complement strand
TTTTCCCACGTCTCCGTGGATGCGCACACGCACCCAACGGAGCATGCGCATTCGTAGTGTACACAAAAAAAGAAAACCAGTTCGCCGCGCCGCGCGCTTCTTCATTGCGCGCAGGCGTGTGTTGTGATCAGCACCTCTCCCTTGCCATGGAACCTCCACAGTACCTCCACAGAACCTCCACAGTAG
>NW_015164357.1:26437-56125 GCF_001447785.1 Gekko japonicus | reverse complement strand
ACATGCGCACGGAACGCTCTTGCACTTTCGGCGGGATTTAAACATCCCCCCAATATATTTTTTTAGTTTTAGATTTTTGTGCACCCCTGGGGACTGCTCCAAGAGTGCACAAACCTCCCCCTCCCCCCCAAGTGCCCCCGGAGCGCTGATTTAGCGATCCGCACTGCGGGGGCCACTTGGCTATTAGATATATAGATATTGCTCCAGACAAATTAGCAAAGATTTATCCAAATGTATCAAATGTATGTTGGAAATGTGCTTTAAACAGCGGCTGGAAAAACACTTGTCAGGGATGCTCTAGGCTGATCCTGCATTGAGCAGGGGGGTGGACGAGATCGTCTGTATGGCCCCTTTCAACTCTGTGATTCTATGATTCCAAATGATCACTTAAACTTTTAAAGCATGAATGTGACAAATACACATGCACAGCTGGTGTTTGTGCACAGACCTGTTCATTAGATTGGGCTCTGCATTGATCACAGTATATGGCACCTGGGAATCCCTTTGCTGCATTAATCCAGCCATTAATCAAGGTGGTATGCATGATCCTTGATGCTCGAGTTAATTCAATTTTTTTTAAAAAAGCCTGCCTTTAACTCCATTGAGAACTCATTGGGACCCAACACATGCCAATGCAGACTAGATGCTCATGTGTCCAATTCTGCTGAACTCTGCTGAACGGAGTGTGCATCAAGGCACGTAAAATGGTTTTCCTCCTTTCTTTGTGATCAGGGACAGAGGGTGGTGCTTCGTGAGAGAGTCTCCCTGAGACACCCACTTGAATGTGGGGTGCTGCAGGGAGCAATTCTCTCACCAATGTTGTTTAACATCTACATGTGCCCCCTCACTCAGCTGGTCCGGGGGTTTGGGCTGGTTTGTCACCAATATGCAGATGACACTGAGATCTATCTGTTGATGGATGACTGCCCAGACTCTACACCGGAAAATGTGACCAGGGCACTGAAGGCCATGGCTGGGTGGTTGCAGTTGAGCTGGATGGAACTTCATCCAATGAAGATGGAGGTCCAGTACCTGAGCTGAGGGGGGGGGGGAGTTGAGCAGGGAATCAGACTGCCCACCTTGGATTGCACACTACTGGGGGTTGTCCTGGATGCTTTGCTTTCTATGGAGGCCCAGGTCACCTCAGTTGCCAGGTCTGCCTTTAACCATCTCCAGCAGGTCAGGCAGCTAGCTCCCTACCTCCCCGCCCAGTACTTGGCTACAGTAACCCATCCAATGGTCACTTCCAGGCTGGATTACTGTAACTCGCTTTATATGGACTTGCCCTTGCGGCTGATCTGGAAACTCCAGCTGGTGCAAACTGCAGTGGCACACCTGATGATGGTGCTGCCTGTGTGGGCACACATTCAGCCAGCACCATGCTCATTGCACTGGCTACTGATAGAGTACTGAATCCACTTCAAGGTATTGGTATTGAACGTTAAAGCCTCGTGTGACCTGGGACCAACATACCTGAGGGATCGCATCTCCCCATATGTGCCCTGAACAGCCTTGCACTCTGCTGATCAAGATCTGCTTGTTATCCCCGACCCAAGCGACGTCCGCTTAGCCTCGACCAGCGCTAGGGCTTTTTCTGCCCTGGCCTGGTGGAACATGCTCCCACATGAGATCAGGGCCCTGCGAGAGCTGTTACACCAGGCCTTTGGTTGAGGTGGTGAGCATCTAGTGAATAAAGTTGACCTCCCCTGCTGAAGTCCACCATCGCTATGTGGCCCAGTTCAAGCAGACCTCAGAGACTCAGCGACACCAGCTCTGGAGATTGTGGGCACAAACAAATAGCGTGATCTGTTTTAAATGTTTGTTTTTAACTGTTTTTAACCTGATCATTAATGTATTTATATTATAAAGCCAAATGGCCCTGTGATCCATCCTGAGCCCACTTGTGGGGAGGGTGGGATATCAATCTGAAAAAATAAATAAAATAACAATGTCTTTCACACACTCAAATGAAAAGGATATGCATATTTCTTTCAAAATGCTGCACTTCATGCAATTGATTCCAATGTCCATTTTATGCTGAACTATTTTTCACTGTTATAACATAATTATAGTGGAACAAGAAATTCCCTATTAATGCCAAGACCTCATTTAAGCATTTACATGTTTCTGAGTTAGATTGCACCTTGTATTTGGACTGGGTTTCATTGTGGGTTTTGATAGTTATCCTGTCTCACTAAGCTAAGCAGGGTTGGCCATCAAGGAAGTCCAGGGTTGCCACCAGGGGTCATTTCGTAGAAAAAGAGGTGCAGGAGCTCATTAGCATAACTCATTAGCATAACTTATTTGCATATGCCACACCCCCTGACATCACCGGAAGTGTATCAGAAGGCAACGCCCACCACTCAGGCTCCACTGGACTATGTGGGATTGCTAGCGATTTCTAGCTATTGGGGGGGGGGAACGTGCAGATCTGTCCTCGCAGAGGAGGGAGAGCTTGTACCTGAATCAAACTTGGTCTTAAAGGTACCACTGGACTGTTTTGGACCAGGGGGGGCTCTGCAACGTACCTGGCTGCTTCTTGCTCTGACTGAGGGCTGCTGGGAGCAGGGGGTGGGGCTTGTTGCATGTGCCCACCCCCTGGACTCTTTACTGCCGGAGCTCCACTCCTGTACACTCCTGCAGGAAATGACCCCTGGTTGCCACACAGAAACAGGTAATGTCAAACCACTTTTGTTTGCATCTCCCATTTTCTCTGTGTGGATCAACTACATACTATCTTTACTCACGAATATGCACACTTGTCTCTGGATTTGGCCCTTTCCGTACAACAGAAATGTTGTGCATAAACGGAACATGCACAGAATCTATGTAATGGTAAACAACATGCACACACTAATAGAATAGCAACGATGGTCCTTTGATGGAAAAAAAAAACCAGCAGGGAGAAACAAACTAAAATCAATTCAATTCAGAATTTCTTTTTAGCTGTCTCTCTCTTTTTAATAGCAATTCAGTTCAGCAATTTCCCCCACTCCCTAAACGCTGGCTGAGATGACACTAAGCGAAAGAACTTCTGCAAATGAAATGCATCAAGGCGCACAAAACAGTAATTCCACATGTCTTTCACACACTCAAATGAAAAGGATATGCATATTTCTTTCAAAATGCTGCACTTCATGCAATTGATTCCAATGTCCATTTTATGCTGAACTATTTTTCACTGTTATAACATAATTATAGTGGAACAAGAAATTCCTTATTGATGCCAAGATCTCATTTAAGCATTTACATGTTTCCCAGTTAGATTTGTACCTTGTATTTGAACTGGGTTTTGTTGTGTGTTTTGATAGCTATCCTGTCTCACTAATGTGTTTACTGAAATTTCATTAATGGACGTTCATTTGTAAGAAAGCAAGGAAAGAACGTCCCTTCACTTGGGCAGGCAGCAAGCCTGGCAGACAACTTCAGATAACCAGAGTGCATATAATGGATGAATCAAGAAAGAAGTGGTTTAAAATACATCCAAAATGCTTGTGTGTGCTGGATAAGGCTCTCGTTATGATGAACTAGAGAAGCCTGGTAGTCATCTCTTCTCCATTTAAAGATATTATTAAGGTTATGATTAAGATTTGCATTTCTCACACAAAATTGTTTGCATTTCTTACAAGTACACACACACACATACACACTAAATAGAAATTGAGTAAAATAATAAATAAATAAATATCCACAGCTATACAGAACAGTTGTGGTTTAATTCATTATTTATTTTAATAGCAGAAAGTAATGACATAAAGATATTCTTAGGAATTTTACCTGGGTAGAACCTGCTGTGATTTTTCTAGTGGGACTTTCTGAATTCTCCAAAAATGAAAACAAGAATTTGGAGTTCTGAGATGAGTATTCTAAACAAATTATCTGGCAACACGGGTTGTGTTGCCATGCACAAGTCTTACACAAGGGGAGTGAAACTCAATTCAGGTTTGATTGGCTACAATTCATGTTTATTTTTTTATCTCATGTTGTGTCTGCCCCACAAGAAAAAAAATATGCCCCACAAGCAAAAATAAATCATGATCAAAAGTGACATTTCATCATGCTGCAATGTTGCTGCAACACTCTGGTATTTGGGCAAAGACTCCATGGTAGAGTTTTTACCAGAGAGTTTTTGCCTAAGTACCAGAGCACTGCCCGGACATCACTGGTGTGATGACATCACTTCCTGTGTGAAGCCAGTGAAATGGCCTAGGCCTTCCTCTTTCTCCTGGTAAGTCCAGCCAGCTGATCAGCAGCTGTGGGGGCAGTGCCTAGTGGCGGGCACTCACGCCTTCACAAGGTAGGGTTGCCAGCCCTCCCGACCACCAGCAGGGGATGGGGGGCAGGGTTGCCAGATACAGGTTGGGAAACTCCTGGAGATTTGGGGATGGAGCCTGGGGAGGACAGAGACCTCAGCGGGGTACAATGCCATAGAGTCCAGCCTCTGAATCATTCATTTTCTCCGGGGAAACTGATCTCTGTAGTCTGGAGATGAGCTGAAATTTCAGGGGATCCCCAGATCCTACCCGGAGAATGGCATCCTTACCACCAGGAGTCTGGCTACTGTATTTGTTGTCATTGAATAGTTCAGTTTCAGTTTTATACTCCTACTGTTTCCAGTTCTTGTTTCTATTCTGTATTTTGGTTAGGCTTATGAACTAGGGTTGCCAAATCAACTTACCTCTGCCGGCGGGGGACTTTGTGCTGGCTCCCGGTGCGTGCGCGCTTCTATAATATCTTCTATAATATCTCTATGTTTTCCCCTCAAATGGCTGTTCCCCGCCCCCAGCGTGCCCAGCGTCATGACGTCACTTCCCTGTGACGTGTACGCTGGGGTGGGGTTTCCCCGGGGGCCCGATTCCGCAGGGGCGGAAATCGGGCCTCCAAAGCAGGGGGAAATCTGCCCCCCGGGGGGATTTGGCGCCCTATTATGAACAGAACAGACACTGAAGAAATGCGATTACCTTAATTTGGTGAATTCTCATTGCACATCAGTGGGAGAATGTCATTTGCTCTACATCCTTATGAGTATCCAAACAAATTAATCTGATAAGATGTGATCCTTACAGAGGGTTAGATTTATATAGAGGACTTTGAGAAGTCCACATTGGATTCAGATAGTTAAGAGTTTTATGCAATTAAGTTTCAATTATTGAGTTTCCGCTGTCTGATTTTTCACTGTATTGTTCATTTGGTATAGCATGGTCGTTGAGCTCCTAACCTCAGCGCTTGTCTTATGAAGGTGTTTATTAATCTTCAGTGTAGAAAGCAAGCAGAATAATACATCAAATTTCCACCTCACACAAGATGATGAGGAGAGTAACTGAGCCTACATAGCGTATATAATTGGAAAATTCTCTTACAAAAGAAGATTAAAGTGTTTATGGACATTGATTTATGCTCACAACATCACTTTGATGCAGATATTATAGAAGCCATTTTGCAAAAAGAAAATGTGAGGCTCAGAGCAGCTTATGCCCAAAATTGCATAGATGAGAATCAATGGCAAACTAAAAAAACAGATATGTAAATTTGGAAAAAAAGTTGCTTTGCCAATTTACCCCTTCCCCCATCAGATAAACTCCATATATGTGTGTGTGGTGGTGGTGGTGGGGGAGATCCTGAGATAAAATTCTAAGGATAACAAACACATTTTTTACAGGAGACAAATATGCAGATCATTACAAAAAGGAGTTGGAAAGGTCCCACAGACACTAAGACATGAAGAAAATGAAAACGTAATAGGGTGGCAGAGGTGCTGTATTGGTAGAATGGACAGTACCATTTCAGACTTGCAGGTGAGGAATTTCCCCCCCCCAAAAAAAAATTTCCTCTGCATTCATAATTCCAGGTAAGCAGAAGCGTGCAAAAGTCTAAAACCTTCCTCCTGGATGTGATTGTATTTACTTCTTTTGAGTTTTTACATGTGGGAGCTTAACAAATGGGACTCCCCCCCCCCGCTGCAGTGTTAGAGCCTATTCCAGCCCCTCACACTCACGCCTCTTCCCATATACACCTCGAAGAGCATTATGCTCTAAAGATCAACACTTCCTGGTGGTCCCTGGCCTGAGGTACATCCATCTTGCCTCAACTAGGGCCAGGGCTTCCTCTGCCCTGGCCCCAGCCTGGTGGAACATGCTCCCTATTGAGATCAGGGCCCTGCAGGATCTCCTTCAATTCCACTGGGCCTGCAAGACAGAGCTGTTCCTCCAGGCCTTTGGCTGAGGCAGTGGGTGCCCATGTAGATCAGCTCAGCACCTGTGCTTAAAAGGGATCCTGTTATGGTGGCAATCTAAGGCTCCGATCACACCACCAAGGAACTGCGGGTGGGAAGCGAGGCTGTTTGCCCCGGGGCGAACTGATGCACATTTGCACGATCAGGTTTCCTCCTGCCTGCCCCGCAGTTCCGCATAATACTTACCTTTCCCTGGTGGTTTTTTGCACTGCTCCTGCGGTGCAACGAGACGCCCCGCAAACGACTCCGGGACGCCAGACAGATGTGTCTGTCTGATCGCGTCCCTTTAATTCGTGGGGGAATCGTTTGCCTGCCGCAGCGTCCGCTCCGTATGATCGCAGCCTAAGAGTAGAAATGAGAGGTTCTGAAGTAAATGTTTCTTTTAATGTAAAGATATTTAAATCAAAAAGACGGGATTTTATGAATACTTAAAATAACGAAGCCATGGCATGACCAAGTGCTGCACAGTAGTTCAGCTGTCTTCATTATCATGTCATGCTAGGAAATGTTCCACTCTGTCATTAAGATTACTTGTATTAGAAGTGTGCTGCAAGGCAAAGCATCCATATTTATGTTACATTTAAATTTCTATTAATAATAAATTCAGGTGAAGTAGTTTTGTTATTAATATTGAGCAATGTTTCCACTGAAAGCCCAGATGTCAACAACCCTTTTACAGTGCTTTGTTCTATTTAATAGTCCTGTTGATGAGAGAAGGCCTAATGAAGGCCAACAGATGGTCTGTTTAATGTTACTCACCAATTTGAGGCCTTTGCTAAAAAAACATATACACAAAAGGATTGACAGCCCTGTAACCAGAAACCTTTAATTACAGCTATTTTCAGGCAGGCTAATGTAACACTGCAGCTTTAGCACAGGTCAGCAGGATAAGGGAAGGAATATTCTTGCCTGAAATTTAACTCAGTCTGTTTCTTTATAATAATTGGCAATTCATTGAAATTGTAGTACATTTGTCAAAAATGGAATGTCTAGGATATAGAATCATAGAGTTGGAAGAGACCTCCAGGGTCATCTAGTCTAACCCCTTGCACAATGCAGGAAATTCACAAATACCTCCCCCTCCATGCCCACAGTGACCACTGTTCCATGCCCAGAAGATGACAAAAAAACCCTCCAGGATAGCCAGCAAAACTGGCCTGGAGAAAAATTGCCTCCTGACCCCAAAGGGGCAATTAGCATTTCCCTGAGCATGTAAGAAAGGGTCACAAGAACTAAGTACTGATGGAACCCTTCCTGCCCTCCCCCTTGCCTAAGTTCACAGAATTGATAACCCATTGGAAGATACACTGTAAGAATATCCACAAACCAAATAACTGTGTAACAATGAATAAAACAAAACAAAATATAGCGTGGAATTCGTTATAGTGGAAATGCATCATACCATTTTTATAATACACACTATGAAACACTGCACGGGATACACTGCCAACTCAGAATAAATGTAAAGCAAAAGTGCTTCAACAATGAAAGTCCAAAGAAGCAAGAAATTCAAAGGGGGAATCCCCCAATGGTGAAGTCTTCATGAGCAGGTTCCCAAAATGCTTCACTCGTTTGCCAGCTTCCTGTTCACATATTGACTGATCTTGTCAAAAGAAGAACCTGAAATTGAAGAAACCATAGAGACAAAACCCATCGCTCATATGTGCAACAGCCCTCTTACATTAAAAAATTGTTCATTAGTCTTTGTCTTACTGAGTGCCAGAGTCTCTCAAATTCTCGCTGTCCGTAATCCTGCAAGTTTACCAGGGAACAATGTCTCCCATTACCATTCAATGGATCAAAAAATCAGCATAATCACAATGAGCATGGTGGTCTAATTATAAAGCTAATCTTCCGTGCTCTTAAAGGTGTGTACACCTGAAGGTTGCGACACCCCAAACTAAAAGACTGCATCTGTCAAACCCTGGATAATTTGTTATATCCCAAATTCTGCTCTCTCTCTATTTATCTACTTATCTGGCTGCCTGTCTATCCACATGCACATGCATATCTATCCATCTGGATTTTTAACATTTCCTCCCAGAATTTTTGAAAAACAAAAAATGATATGTTCTCCAAGTAGCCTTGTGCTGTGAAAGGTAGGTGAAGAAAAAAAAGGTTTCTTCTTAATATGCCTTTTACCTCTTATGGCATAGGCTTTATAATTAAATGTTTATCCACATTTTTAGCATTTACTCTCACCTACCCTGAACTGATGGATGTGTTGCTTATTAATTATTCTGTGATGGACACTTGCCTCTGCTCATCTTTTTTTAAAAAAAAAATCAATCCAAGTTCTGCATTCTACTCTTTCACACAAGGCCTCAAACCATCATAGCTGAGATTCTACTTTAGGAGATGGCCATCTTGAAAGAAATGCAGCTTCACAATGGATGTTCCATAATTAGAGGAGGTGAAAACAGCTTAATGTTCCAGTAAAGTCAATTAAACACTAATTACTATTGGATTTGGACTTGCCTCCATGTGATGAATTGTTCAAATGTAAGTATCGTCTCTGCATGGAGGTGCTGATTACTCTCCCCCATCACCTCTAGCCCTGATGATCTTACAGATGTTATTCAGCCACCTCTCTAGTTCTCTGAACATAAAAATGCAAAACCTTTCTCTCATTATAGATAACAGTGCAGGAAAACAATCAGGATAAATTTCTTTTACATGGTTACATGAATGTCTCTCACTTGCCAGGTTTCTGGGATGTGCTAACGAATTTGCAGCCACCTTGCTCAGGAGATCATAGGCTTATGTGCAAATCCAGGTCAATATATGCTTACTGTTTTACCACTGTATTACCTTTCACATGACAAACAGCTTTGAAATGTTCTTGTGTTTGTATCAGTCTTCAGGACTGGAGTAGCATTATCTTAAAGGCTTTATAAAGAAGCACTTGCAACTGTTTTATTATCTAGAAGAAATACAGTGTACAGACCTTGGCTTAGATTCCTCAAGCATTTCCTGGAGCATCTATTTCTTGCCTCCCACAGCAGCCTGAAACGCCCCCGAAGACTTTTTCCTGAAGGATAGGGGACTCCCAGGAACTGAACTGGGACAGAATTTTGGGATGCTGTGGGAAAAGGCAGGAGATAAAGTTGTGTATGGCAAGTGCATATCCTCCATTCTGTGGAAATATGCTGGGGAGTCTAAGCTCTTGTTATCTTACACTCTCTGATGATAACCTTTAGTTATTTCTATGCAAAACGTATAGCAGCTTTGTATAACACTTCCAGATATTCAGCTTATTTGCATACATTGGGTTGGGTCCCATGAGTACCCTACTGGAATTCAGGAAAAACTACTCTTAGAGGTTATGGAATTCAGGAAAAAACTACTCTTATGGAGATGCAGCAGGAAGCTTGTGTGTGAGTTCTTGATCTATTCCAGAAGACCTCCCTGAAGATTTCTCCCTCAAGCTTCAGTTTTCTAGACTGCATTCCATTTTGTCCCATAGGGTTCCTGATCATTAAAAGCAGCGGTCATAAAAATTTTCCATTTGTGGTTCAAGAGATCCAAATCATTATCTTGTAATCCCTAGAACAATCAAGTAAGGCAGTCAACAATATTATTTCCATACTGAATATGGAGGTTGAGGCTAAAAGGAACTGGCAGGCCTACTCTACTCAGACTTGTATAGGCACATGCACATATTAGCCATTGGGATCATCTATTGGAAAAGAAAACAAAATGTTTAGGTATAAAAAATGACATGGTAAAGACTACAGAAACCACAGAAATAACTAAGCTAATTAAAATGTGTGTAAAGAAATTGGATACAATTAGTACATCAGTTGGGGCCCATAGTGTATGTTCAGCATCTTATTTGGGTATACCCCTCCCAATGGATGGTATGGAGCTGCGGTGGCTCAAGTGGTTAAGGCGCTGAACTGCAGGCTGTGGAAGGTCAGTAGTTCAGCAGTTCGAGACCCAGGGTGCCGCATGATGGAGTGAGCTCCCATCTCTAGTTCCAGCTCCTGCCAATCTAGCAGTTCGAAAGCAAGAAATTGCAAGTAGATAAATAGGTACCACTTTGGTGGGAAGGTAACAGCGTTCCGTGTGCCTTGGTGTTTAGTCATGCTGGCCACATGACCACGGAAACGTCTTCGGACAGCACTGGCTCTTCGGCTTTGAAACGGAGATGAGCACCGCAACCCTAGAGTTGGATTTGACTGGCTTTCGAGCAAGGGAACCTTTACCTTTACCTCCCAATGCAGCTGCTGAAATATTTTTTATCATTTGACAATACCAAAGCTCAGAATAGCTTTTACTCTTGCAAGAATGATTGCCCTTCCATCAGTAGTTTGGAGGGTAGGTATTAAAAAGGGCTATATTAAAATAGAACATGTAGATGCTCACATGATAAAACTGAAACAATTGAACATACAGTTAATGAATGTCCTATATTTAATGAGCTGAGGGTTAGTTTAATTACTCCTTTGCTTAGAAATAAGGAAATGCCCACTGAGGCATCTGATGGTACGAGGGCACAGGTGACCAATGCTCCCTCTAAGTTGTGGAGTCTTGTGAGCAAAAATTCTACTTTGTGAGCTACTGACATTAAAGTTGTGAGCTAGCGATTTGGCTGCTGCATAAATTAGCTCGCCCTGTAGTCATCCTTCCTGAGCTAAGACAAAAAAGTGTGAGCGGCAGTCTAAAAAATGTGAGCTAGCTCACACTAACCCAGCTTAGAGGGAACACTGCAGGTGACATGGTTACTATTGGATATAAATGATTTTGTTACTCTCTCCATGGCAGAATTTATGGGGGCAATAATTAAACAACAGAAGAATAACACTAAGTGAGGCATTATTTTATAATTCTATTTTCTGCTCAAGGCAGTAGAAGGCTGATCCACAGAAAGGTTTCATGATCTCAAAGCGAAGACAGTACTGACTCTGTTGTCTCAAGACCACTAACCTTGTTCTCCTCTTCTGCAGTTTATCCTCACAACCACCTTGAGATAGGCTAAGTGGTTGGTGGGCTAAGGTTTCCATTTGCAGGGAACTCAAAAGGCAAGGTCTGAGACAGTTAATATATAAACTGAACAACAGGAGTGCAAGAATACATCCCTGTTTGATGCCTTTGTCTAAGGAGAGTACCTCATATAACTGGCCCAGTTCCCCACACCTGACCTGGGCCGTTGAACAGACAGACAGATAATTCAAGGATAATTCAAAAGTGAACCCTGAAGCACTCCCCAGAATTACTCCTGTGAACCATAAGTATAGTATTCTAGCACCACCTTTTGAAACCTGTCCTCCAGAAAGGTTCAGAACCACACCAAAGTGGTGATGCACAGTGATATGTTGGTCAGTAGTATTGCTAAGATATCCAGGAGAAACACCAAGATATTGTCCTTTTGTCCCCCAGCACAGATCATCTGCCACTAAGACCCAAGTAATTTCTTTCTCAAAATCAAGTCAGAAATTGAATTGGATCAAGTGAATCAACTTCATCCAACATAATGAATATTTGTCCAGTCACTGTCCTCTATTGATGGGCAAACACTCCAATGCTTGACCTAAAACTATTATTCTTTTTAAAGACATGCCTTCTCAAAGATGCTAAGTGTACATTCCCAATTGTTCAAAATGCATAAACTTCACCTTGCTGAAAGACAGGAAAATCAGTGGTGGAGGAACAGTTTTCAAACAAAGAACAGGCCCTGACCTGTTTAAAACCACACGTGTCAGGCACTTCAGTAACTCAGCATCAACAGCAGGTCCTTAAACAGGTTCAGCTTTATTGATCAGAGTAAGGTGAAGTCAACTTAGACTCTTTGAGTCAGGAATGAGGCATACAAAACAGCAATAGTAATTATAGTGGGTTCATACACTACCCCCTGACACCTAGGAGCCAATAAGCAATTAATGCAGAGCACGGGGAACTGTTTAACGGTTCAGGGGTGAGCAGGAGGAACAGAGGCTTCGCGCTGAAGCAATGAGCGCTCAAGGCCAACAGCTAGATAAGAGGCAAAAGTGAGAAGCAGCTGCAGAGCACTACGCATTCCAGAGTCGGGGGGGGGAACCATGGCGGGGCTACCCGACATCATGCACACATACATATACACCCATCCCTTGAGCATTTTGCTCCCCAAAATCAGTTTATCCTTCAGTTTATTACTTAAATCAGTGGAGTTCAGCTGTCATTTCTATAGAAGGGGTCTAAGAAACATTCTTAAAAGCTGCTGGAAAGTAACCAAAAGGAATAAAGAAAATGAACAAGCATAACAATGACAACGAAGTTATAAAATGATTAAACAACCAAACAAACTGAAGACAAATACAATTCTAGTGTACAGCCTTAGTTCTCAGAGGTGCTACTGGGAGTTTGGACTGACCCTAGAGATTGTCTGCTTGACCCCATCGATCTTAATGAGAGCCATTAACAATGTTACCCCTTCTTATAACTGTGCTGAGTTCTGTTTGTAGAATGGCCAAAGTTAAGTATGATTCTAGCAACACAAAGAGTTTCCCCTTGTGGACTAGAATGACTATCTCCAGAAAAATTCCCGGAGAGTTGAGGGTGGTGCTTGGGGAGGGGGAAGAGTTGGGGGGGTGAGATGCTATGGAGTCTGCCCTCCAAAGCTTCCTTTTCCTCCCCTGGAACTGATCTCTGTAGCCTAGAGATCAGTTATCATTCTGGGAGAACTGTGGACACCACTTAGACCCTATTGTAGGTTTTAACGTCTCATTCAAATAGGGCTGCAACTGTGCAAAGAGGCTATAGATGCTTACGTTGCATGCCAAACATCAGAAGGTGTTGCAGTATAAAGATATTAGCAGGGGTCATTTTGTAGAAAAAGAGGTGCAGGAGCTCATTAGTCTAACTTATTAGCATAACTTATTTGCATATGCCACACCCCCTGACATCACCAAAAGTGTGTCAGAAGGCAACACCCAACGCTCAGGCTCCACTGGACTGTTTTGGATTGCTAGCTATGGGGGGGGACGCACAGATCTGCTCTCACAGGGGAGGGAGAGCTTGTACCTGAAGGCGGGCCAGGGGGGGCTCTGCAACTTACCTGGCTGCTTCTTGCTCCTCGTGGCCCAACTGAGGGCTACTGGGAGCAGGGGGCGGGGCTTGTTGCATATCCCCGCCCCCTGGGCTCCTTACTGCCAGAGCTCCGCTCCTGTGCGCTCCCACAGGAAATGACCCCTGGATATTAGTAGCCCTCAGGACAGCGGAGCCTGTGCAATGTGGCTCTTAGCCTTGCAAACCTCATCTTTAAATCAGGCCGGAATCCTGCAGCTGGCATGGTAGGGGGGGAAGAGATTCACTAAATATTTAGAAAACTTAGTCACTTTCCTGCATATGCCTCAAACATTCTGTGGTCTTCTAAATGCTAATCAGTATCTACATGTATTGTCACAAATCTGCAGTGAAAGACCCTCTAGTTTGCAGGAAAAATAAGTTTTCCTCACATATGGTGGGTATACAGGAGGTTTCCGGTTGATGTGCTGACTCAGAAAGTACCTTGTAAACCTTTCCTATGCTTTTCCTCTCAGAGAAAAATATAATGCAGAGCTGTTGCATAAATAGCATAGATACCAATAGATTCTTATGCAAAAGGTGCCTAATCTATAAAACATATGGCATTTTGAAATATTGATCTCTTCTGTGCCAGAAAGTAAGAGACATTAGCGTACTATGGGATTCCATTTGTAACATTAGGATTAAATGCAGGGAAGTGGAAAATTGGAACAGATAAGAATTCATGTGAAGTGGAAAGTGCAGCTGGCAGTGTTACTAAAGCAAAAGAATAGAAAAATAAGAGGAAGTGTTGCTTTGTATTAACAAAACTCCTTCACAACAGCTTGACAAAGCTAGGAGGGCTGACTATGGACAAATGGATGTTCTAGATCAGATTGTTTTCAGTTTAGCTGGTACTTATTACAAATGCAATGATGCACTAAATTAAGGCCAAGTTGCCTTTGGAATAGAAAGAAGAAGAGGTTTGACCCTGGTGCTACTACAGGGAATAACAATGTGTATTATAAAACAAGAAGTGGTGTGATCCATAAGGTTTTCTTTCTTTTTTTAATTGAAACAACGTTAATTAACTCTGGCTAATGTTATGGCTATTGTTTTCAGCTTGTGTTAATGTATGCTCATTTTACTGAATCCATGCAGCTAAGCAGAACTGAATTAATGGCTGCAGAACTTGTCTCTAAAGACTCGATTTATGCATTGCATCCCTTTGGTTTCTTGTGAAGCTAAAATCCAGCGACTGGAAGGTATCTGTCTTTTTTTTTTTTAATGTTCTGAAATCCCGTAGAGAAGTGTTTAACTCTGGAGGCTGAATTGTACTGTGAAGAGTACATAACGATCTATAGCAATGGTTGTTGTTGTTTTTAACTGAACAACAAACCTTTGGGATCCTGATACGGTGCGGTGGGCACAGCCACAGAAAAACTGCCCACAGCTGACCTTCAGTCCCACATTTTTTGCTGTGGTGGCTGCCGCTGCCAAAGCCACATTTTAAAAAACCCGTGGAGCCAAGCAGATATTGCAAACAGAAGCCTTGCTCCCTCTAAGCTGTGGAGTCCTGTGAGCAAAAATTCTCCTTTGTGAACTACCGGCCTTAAAAGTTGTGAGTGAGTGATTTGGCTACCACATCAATTAGTCTGCTCTTGAACAATCCTTCCTGAGAGAAGACAAAATTGTGTGAGCTGGAGGCTAAGAAACTGTGAGCTCGCTCACACTGACTCAGCTTAGAGGAAACACGGGGGCCCCTCCTGCTTTCTAAAAACCCTCAGTGGGTGCTGGAAACTGTATGCTCATAATTCCATAACTGCAGTGTCAAGTGATGGTTTGCATGTGTGAAATATCTGTCACAGATCAGTCATCACAGGAAGAGCATTTGCATTTCTGTAGATCACCTTCGCACAGTCCTTTTAGTATTACAACCCACAGCCATTGTACTACCTTACAATGGGCAACTGTGTGTGGGTGAGTGAATTAATATGCAGTTAATATTAGAGAGCTCCTCATTGCTCACATTAAAGAAGGAAGGAAGAGTACCCTTTAATGATATCCATCAGCCTACCGCCCTCATGCCCCAGGAGTCTTTGTAAGTCCCAGCTCTAGCTCTGTTCTTTTTATTATTATTTGTTCAATTTATGAATCACCCCATCCCTGTAAGAGCAAGGCTCTGGGCAATAAAAATCAACTAGGAATAAGGTCCGTTTTGGAAATAAATACAACGAGCTCTAGAAAGAGGGTCTGGGAGAGTGCCCCGACTTTGGGCACTCAGTGTCAATTCGCTGTGGTGATCTGAGCAGGGTATAATTACACAGAGTCCACTGTTTTCTCCAGGGGAACTGATTTCTGTCATCTGGAGATCAATTGTAACAGTGGGAGTTCTCCAGGCCCCACCTGAAGATTGGCAACACTAGGGGAAAGTCAGCAGCACAGCAGGGGGTTGAAGCGAATGGTTTGATGGGCGCTGGCCCACCTCGTTAGCCAGCCAGCCAGCCATGGGGGAGGCAAGCAGGAGGGAGAGCCATTTTAAGTGTATTATGACACGAAAGTGGGCAAGTTGGCAGTGGGCAGGGGCGGGAGTTGCAGTCAACCAAGCCTGGTTGCCTACCAACAGTCACTGAGGGAAAAGTTAGTTCCACAGAGGAGCGAAGCAGCGGAAGTGTCTTTGTCAAGGGAGAGAGAGCTGTCCGCCAGTGGTTCTGACAGGCAACAGTGGCTGAATTGGGAGTGGCCGGGGAATAGGAGCAGGCCCAGCAGCCAGCCAATGGCACACAAGTACTCCTGAGTGGCGGCTGGGGGCCCAAAGACTGATGGAAGCACACTGCACAGGCAATGGGAAAGCTGGAAATGGTCAATATGCGAAGAGAATTATGATTCCTGTTGTGATTGTCCTACATGCCTGGTCTGTGGAAAGAACTGTCTTGTATGTTCACAACTCCAGTGTTTGGATTTAAGTATACATGGATGAAGCCTTGTTGAGAATGAGACGTATTGATAAAGCATGTTTGAACTGTAGTGGGGAATCTGCTACCAGTAGGATTAGATGATGCAGATATATGGGTCGAATTTATGGATGTGTATAGAGATAACGCGGTGAACCTTTCTGTTATGTACTGGAATTGAATAATTCCTGATTGAATCACCCCAGAGACTGGCTGAGCTTGGAGCAAAAGCGCAATAGTCTGCCAGGATTCTGAAAGTAACCAATCTAGTAGTAATGTTATGTAAATAGCCTATCACTGGGAGTAGGTTGTGTTTGAGTGTGGCAATTGCATGCTATTTAACAGAGCTGAGGCTCTGGTGTCTTGTCTTGTGCTTGCTGAAATCACTAATAAAGTAGAACTGATCCCTAGGCTTGTGGTCTGTTCATTCATGGAGCCCACTATTTAACACTTCTGAACAAAGGCAACAATATTTTTGCCAGCCCCTAAGGCACATCTGGCTTTAAGAGGAATAGAACAGCTTCCATTACAGAGAACGTGTGGGGGAAAAATATAGTAAAAGGAATGACAGGATTGGCGATTGGGAACAATGGGAGATTCTGCAATGGCCATTGAATATAATTAGAACCAGGAATGGCAATTGACTTGCAGGGGTTCCATTGAAACATATTACAGCAGTACACCAAAGGTGAAACTAAAAAGCAGAATGTATTCTGAATGAAGGTCTCTGGTCCCAGATTGACTGAAGGACAGCCACCAAAGTGGAATGATGCCCCCTGGGAGGCTGGGAGTAGCAAAAGTTTTCTGCAAGTGCAATGAGACCCCCCACACACCGCACAGTGAAATGACAGCCTGTAGGATCAGACCCAGTGCCCAGGGACTGGGATGATGGCCCCTAGAGTGGAATGACAGTTCCTTGGAAGAGAATCAATGCTGTAGGAGTAGAATGATAGCCCCCAGAGTGGAATGATGGTCGTTGAGAGTAGCAGAAGTGTTCTGCCGGTACAACCACTGGCCGCAGAGTGGAATGATGTTCCCTGGGTATAGCATAGAAGAAGAGAAAAAGAAGAGTTTGGATTTATACCCCATCCTTCACTCAGGATCTCAGAGTGGCTTACAATCTCCTTCTCCTTCCCCCGCCCTGCTCTCCCCTAAGCAGACACCCTGAGAGGTAGGTGGGGCTGAGAAAGCTGTCTTGAGAACTGCCCCTGAGAGAACAGCTCTGTAAGAACTTGTGACTGACCCAAGATCACCCAAGATCACCCACCTGGCTGCATGTGGAGGAGTGGGGAATAAAAGCCAGTTCTCCCAGATTAGAGTCCATGCTGTATATAGTTGGCCAGCCGGCCGTTACTGGTTGTTCTTGTGTACCAATAAAGCGTGCTATGCACTATGCTATCCTTTGTCTCTCGTCCATGCAGCTAACCCACTACACAATAATGGCGATGAAGGTGGGATTCAGCCACTAGCGGACCGGGCCGTCGAGGGCAACAGAACGAAGGGCTCCTCCGCCGCTGACCGACAAGTGAACAGCCGGGGGAAATCGCTTCCACGCCACCAGCCCCGACGAGCACAATGGCAACCAATTCAGGACAAGGCCTGCTGCCGCCATTCGACACAGCCTGCCTGCAAGACTGGCCCGCCTGGGTGTGAGGCGTAAAATCTGTGCTCGCCTTCTACAAGATGACGGACGACGCACAAAAGAGAGGCTTCCTCCTTGCCTCCTGTGGCACGGCCATAGTGGCTCTGGCAGAATGCTTGCTGTCCCCGACGGACCTCGATGCATGCACCTTTGAACAAATAGTCAAGGCCTTGCGAGATCACTACGCTCCGAAGCCATTGGAGATGACCTGCAGGGTGACATTCTACACCCGCAACCAGCTCGCCCGGGAAACAGTAGCTGAATTCCTAGCAGAGCTGTGCCATCTCGCAGCCGACTGCAACTTCGAGATGCACTTGGATGAGGCCCTCCGAGATCGTTTTGTCGTGGGTCTGCGTGAGGAGAAGCCAAGGAGATGGATTATGGAGAAGGAGGACGTCACCCTCACCTCTGCCCTCTCAACAGCCGTCGCTTGGGAACGGTCGCACACCGCACCTACCGCGGCCCTGCAGGTTGAGCAGGAGGATCCAGAGGAGCAGGACGTCCACAGAACCCAAGTAGGGCCCAGCCATCGCGCTCAAGCATTGCACCACACCCCAACTACAAACGCGAACTCCAGCCGCCAGCATTCCGGCGTGGTTGCCCCAGGATGCGCAAGTTGTGGAGAACAGCACAACAGAAGGACCTGCAGGTTCCGGAACATCGTGTGCCAGGCCTGTGGGCGCACGGGCCCCATTGCCAGAGCATGCCGATCCAAAGCGGCCAGCCAGACACAGCCGCTGCATCGCAAGGCAGAAGCACACTTCGAGGAAGACACCGGGTCAGAGGACCTCTACCACCTCACCCACACCACGGACAAGGTATTGCAACTCCCCGGCAAATCGCCTGCCCCATAAATTCTGGCCACCGTAATGATCGAGGGGTCCCCATGCCAAATGGAGATAGACTTGGGCTCCGCGGCCTCAATAATCTCAGAAGCCACCCTCAAACGCCTATGCCCAAAGGGGGGACCCCACTTGTGCCCAGCCCAGGTGACGCTCATGGACTTTCAGCGGAACCGGGTGCCGATAAAGGGGGTCGGGACTTTCCGGGTGCAATACAAAAAGTTCAAGAGAAGGCTGGACTTGATTGTGGTCGAAGGCGACCTTGTCAGCTTGCTGGGGCAGGAACGGTTTGAGCCCCTGGGAATCTCAGTCGAGGGAGTCCAGATGTGTACCACCCAGGATTTCAAAGGGATCTGCCAGGAGTTCCCCGTGGTTTTCGATGACTCTCTGGGACGATATACGGGGCCCCCTGTGTCCTTGCGGCTAGACCCAACAGTAGCCCCTATCAGAATGCGCGCCAGAACTGTTCCATTATCGGTCAAGCCCAAACTCGATGTGGAACTGGATCGCCTAGTAGCCCAAGGCATCCTGGAACCGGACTCCCACGCCGCGTGGGAGACCCCGATAGTGGTGGTAGATAAGCCGAACGGGGCAGTCCACATCTGCGCAGACTATAAATGCACATTGAACAACGCGTTACAGGACCACGCGTATCCGATCCCTGTCGTTAGTCATGTGCTGGCCACCTTGGGAGGGGCAAAGATGTTCGGTAAACTAGATCTCGCCCAAGCTTACCAGCAGCTACCAGTTGATGGGGCGACGGCAGAGGTGCAAACGATTGTAACTCACCGGGGGGCATTCCGTGTTAAGAGACTTCAATTCGGGGTGAGTGTAGCACCGGGGCTATTCCAGCAACTAATGGACTCTCTTCTCAAAGGAATCCCCGGTTTTACCCCATTCTTTGATGATGTGATGATCGCCGCCGCCACGCCGGCCGACTTCGCAGACCACCTCCGCGCCGTGCTCAGCCGTTTCCAGGATGCTGGGCTGAAAGTGAAGCTAGAAAAGTGCCAACTGGGAGTGCCGTCAGTGGACGTTCTGGGGTTCACGGTGGATGTGGAAGGACTCCACCCGACCCGGGACAAGGTAAAGGCAATTGTGGAGGCGCCGCCAGCGAAGTCCAAAACAGAACTTCAAGCCTTACTGGGTATCCTCAACTTCTACCACGCCTTTTTGCCCCACAAGGCGGCGGTAGCGGAACCCCTCCATCAACTACTAGACAAACAGGTCCCTTGGGTGTGGGGGCCCTGCCAGGCCGCCGCATTTAAAAATGTCAACGGACTTTTAATTTCGAACTCGGTCCTGGCACACTTCGACAAGGTGCTGCCGGTGGTGCTAGCGTGTGACGCCTCCTCATACAGCTGGCGAATAGGCTGCCGGATGGACGGGAGGTCCCGGTCGCATATTACTTGTGGACCCTATCAGCGGCGGAGCGAAACTACGCCCAGATAGATCGTGAGGGTCTTGCAATTGTGGCCAGGGTCAAGAAGTTCCACAACTTCATCTACGGCAGGACCTTCAACCTTGTTCACGGTGGATGTGGAAGGACTCCACCCGACCCGGGACAAGGTAAAGGCAATTGTGGAGGCGCCGCCAGCGAAGTCCAAAACAGAACTTCAAGCCTTACTGGGTATCCTCAACTTCTACCACGCCTTTTTGCCCCACAAGGCGGCGGTAGCGGAACCCCTCCATCAACTACTAGACAAACAGGTCCCTTGGGTGTGGGGGCCCTGCCAGGCCGCCGCATTTAAAAATGTCAACGGACTTTTAATTTCGAACTCGGTCCTGGCACACTTCGACAAGGTGCTGCCGGTGGTGCTAGCGTGTGACGCCTCCTCATACAGCTGGCGAATAGGCTGCCGGATGGACGGGAGGTCCCGGTCGCATATTACTTGTGGACCCTATCAGCGGCGGAGCGAAACTACGCCCAGATAGATCGTGAGGGTCTTGCAATTGTGGCCAGGGTCAAGAAGTTCCACAACTTCATCTACGGCAGGCCCTTCACCATTGCCACAGACCACCACCCGCTCCTTGGCCTGTTCGCGCCTGACAGAAGGACGCCGTAAGTCCTCTCCCCGCAAGTGTTGCGATGGACAATTTTCCTGGCAGGCTACGATTACCAGATACAGCACTGTCCCGGGAAAGCGATGGGCCACGCCGACGCCCTGAGCCGGCTGCCACTGCCAGATGTCATGGAAGACCCGGCCCTGGTGCACCGAGTCCTCCAGTTGGAGGGTCTCCCAGATGCCCCGATCCAGGCCACCGACATCGCCCGCCGCTCGGCCCAGGACCCCATCATATCCCGGGTGCTGGGCTGGGTGGTGAGGGGGTGGCCCGCAAAGGTAGAGGGGCCAGAGTTCTCAGCAGTCACGGCTCGTCAGGAGGAGCTGTTGGCACACAAGGGCTGCCTGCTGTGGGGAGACAGGGTAGTGGTCCCCAGCACCCTGCAACAGAAGGTTCTACAAGCCCTTCACGAGGCACACCCAGGCATCGTGCGGATGAAAGGCCTCGCCTGGAGCTACGTCTGCTGGCCAGGCATCGACGCAGAGGTGGAGGCGTGGGTGAAACGCTGCCCCACCTGCCAAGCCGTGAGACCCAGCCCGCCGAGTGCACCGTCCCAGTCCTGGGAATCCACACACACCCCGTGGTCCCGGCTCCACATTGACTTTGCAGGACCGTTCCATGGACTGATATTCTTAGTGACTGTGGATTCCTACACCAAGTGGCTAGAGGTAAGCCCCGTCTCTGCGACATCTGCAAAGGCCACCATTTGCGCCCTCCGAAAAATCTTCACCACCCACGGCCTGCCAGACACCATCATCTCGGACAATGGGAAGGCATTTACATCGGAGGAATTCAAGCAGTTCCTCTGCGGCAACCTGATCACTCACATCAGGTCTGCGCCATTTCACCCCGCGACAAATGGACAAGCAGAACGGATGGTCCAGATGGCGAAAGAAGCGCTAAGCCGCCTGACGGAGGGAGATTGGAAACAGCGCATTGTCCAGTTCCTCCTGGCACAAAGGATTATGCCAAACCCAGTGAGCGGGCGCTGCCCAGCGGAACTCCTCATGGGGCAGAGGCTGAGAACCTTACTGGACCGCCTACACCCCGACAGGGCTCCTGAGTCAAGGAACACTTCCCAGCAACGGGAAGTGCCATGCGGGTTCTTCCCTGAGGACCCTGTCTTTGCCAGGAACTTTGGGAGAGGCCCCGAATGGCAAGCCAACCGCATCATTCGACCGGTAGGTACCGTGATGTATGACGTATCCACAGAGTGCGGGCAGATCCTGCGGAGGCACATTGATCAACTCCGGCGGCGCATGCTCCCCAACTACCCGGAGTTAGAGAGGTCGGCAGAGGGCGCCCCTGAGGCCCCCGGGCAGGATCTCCCTGCAACGGAAAGTCCGAACCGTGTCCCCGTCTCTCCAGCGGCTGCCGAAGAGGCCCCAGCAACCAAAGTTGCAGAACCAGAGGGGGCTCCCTCACTGGCAAAACCCAACCCAGCGGAGGGGCCCCCGGTGGTCCCAGTACCCGCGCCCCGATGGTCCACTCGAGAACGGCGGTCCCCGTCGTATTTAAAAGACTACGTGACTTAGGGTGGGTCCAAACTATGGGGGGAGGGATGTTATGTATGCTGACCGCCACCAGAGGCCAGCAAATACCCCAGAGCTTGACTCTGGGAGAACAATAGGACCAATGGGACTGTGTCGGGAGATTCAAACCCACCAACGGGACCCAGGGGTGTGTCCCCAGCAATGTTCCCTCTAAGCTGTGGGGTCCTGTGAGCAGAAATTCTACTTTGTGAGCTACTGGCATTAAAGTTGCGAGCAGGTAGTTTGGCTGCTGCATAAAATTAGTTTGCTCTGGACCCATCTTTCCTGAGCTAAGACAAAAATGTGTGAGCTGGAGGCTAAAAAACTGTGAGCTAGCTCACACTAACTCAGCTTAGAGGGAACACTAGTCCCCAGGGGTGTATATAGTTGGCCAGCCGGCCGTTACTGGTTGTTCTTGTTGTGTACCAATAAAGCGTGCTATGCACTATGCTATCCTGTGTCTCTCGTCCATGCGGCTAACCCACTACACAATAGAAGTAGAAAGTTAATCCACAGAACGGTTCCATGATCTCAAAGCGAAGACAGTACTGACTCTGTTGTCTCAAGACCACTAACCTTGTTCTCCTCTTCTGCAGTTTATCCTCACAACCACCTTGAGATAGGCTAAGTGGTTGGTGGGCTAAGGTTTCCATTTGCAGGGAGCTGTAACATATCGGAGGGCATCCCAAGCCGTGATATTCCATAATGATTCCTGTTGTGATTGTCCTGCATGCCTGGTCTGTGGAAAGAACTGTCTTGTATGTTCAAAACTCCAGTGTCTGGATTTAAGTATACATGGATGCAGCCTTGTTGAGAATGAGACGTATTGATAAAGCATGTTTGAACTGTAGTGGGGAATCTGCTACCAGTAGGATTAGATGGTGCAGATATATGGGTCGAATTTATGGATGTGTATAGAGATGACGGGGTGAACCTTTCTGTTATGTACTGGGATTGAATAATTCCTGATTGAATCACCCCAGAGACTGGCTGAGCTTGGAGCAAAAGCGCAATAGTCTGCCAGGATTCTGAAAGTAACCAATCTAGTAGTAATGTTATGTAAATAGCCTATCACTGGGAGTGGGTTGTGTTTGAGTGTGGCAATTGCATGCTATTTAACAAAGCTGAGGCTCTGGAGTCTTGTCTTGTGCTTGCTGAAATCACTAATAAAGTAGAACTGAACCCTAGGCTTGTGGTCTGTTCATCCATGGAGCCCACTATTTAACACTTCTGAACAAAGGCAACAATATTTTTCTGGAAGACTTGCAACAAGGGGTGTGGGTGGCTTTAGGCTGCTAGGTGGGACCAAAGGTCTAAGCAGAGGCTTGGCCTTTGCTGTGGCGGTGTAGTGCAGTTAGGAAGCAGAAATGGTGAGCACCTGGAGATTTTTTTTTCCAGTTGGAAGTAAGGGGTCCTCCAGGAATTGCTTTGGGCCTTGCAGCTCAGGGCTGGGAATGGGGATCTTTCTTGGAACACCTGGGCTCGGCTTATCTTGGCAGGCTATGCAGCTTCTGGGGTGGTGGCCTAGGGGCCTTCTAATATGCCAGGCCACTGATTGAGAGCCACAAGGATGGTTTGAAATCAGGGCAGGTGTCTCATCCATGGAGGAATGGGAAGTGGCCAGGAGTTGACACCTGCCCTGTTCTTTCCACACAGATAGGCATCCCCTCGCTGGTTGTTCAGTTATAAATAGTTAATAAAGTGGTCCTTGTTAAATTCATATTAGTGTCCATCTCTTCATTCCAACTGTGGGGGCAAATACTTGCATGGGCCATATGATGGAAAAGCTTCCTCAGAATCTTGTGGCACCTTCTCAGTGATTAGAAAAACCACATAGGCAAACCAGCTGTAGTAACATCTGTACCAATTCTTGGGTACAATCCTGTCTCTGACAGTGTTTACTGGAGAATAGACTCACAGTGTGTGAAATATTTTTTATAAATATGAAAATGTTTATGGTTATATTTCCTAACAGCTCTATGTACATGAAAATTAGTTTTAAAAGCATCCCCAGGCCATGAAGAAATCTCTAAAGTGAGTAATCTGGATTTTAATAATGCTGCAGTATTTCTTCACAATATTATGTATATTTGCATAATTAGTTGATTTCCCCAGAGGAAACAAGCTAAAATCTTGACATTTGTGGGCAATTTTATTTTTTTTGATGCTGCTGTAGAATATGTTCATAATATGTTTTTAAAACTGAGACAGAGGGGATGTTGCAACAAAGAAAAGAGTAATCATTGGACCTCAGATCTTTTTAAGGCTGTTAAAATAGGGGTGTGCATTTGGCTCAGCTGAACTGAATACTTCCCCGAATAGAAGCACTATTCGGCTCAGCTCCAGCAAAATCAGCTGGCTCAGATTCTCAGATATAATTCAGCTAGCAGAATAGAACAGCCCCGAATCTACCAAAAATATTCGGCAAGTATTTGGGGCCCCAAATAACAGTGGGAAAGGGGATTTAAAGTTAAAAAGGACAGCACTTACCTCCTTTTCCTACCATCCCAAGGCTTCTCCCACCTCTTCCTTTGCTTCCCAGGGCTAATGGGGGAGGAGGCGGGGGAAGAGGGGACCTAACAACCAATCACTGCCATTCATTTGCAAATGCATTGTGCAGCTCTGCAAGGCTGGGGGTGCTGTTGTGCTACCCCAGCCAGCACAGCACAGGATGACATACGCGGCAGCAAGATCAGTTGCTTGATTTGGATGATCTTATGGATGAACAACTTTGACCATCTTGGAAGAAAAAGCACTTTATTGTTAAAAGCACTTTGTTGTTATTAGTATGTAGTGGTTTTATTTTTATGATTTTATTGGATTGTATTGGTTTTATGTATGGGCTTATGCCCCTGTAAGCCGCCCTGAGCCCGCTTGCGGGGAGGGCGGGGTAAAAAAATGTCGAAATAAATAAATAAATAAATACCTTGCTTGGGAGAGGGGGGAATTGGAAGTTGCAATACTCTTTGAGCAATCACAGGACAGTGCTATTTTTTCAAACTGTTCTGTGCATGGGCAGAGAGCATTTAAGCAGCAGGAGTCTTGTGACTGGACTCACTCCATTTTGGCTGGCTGTTTGGCTGGAGAGAGACTGCTTGCCTTGGCTCCTCAACTGCCTGGCCTGCCTACTGCTGCTGCTGCTGCTGCTCTGCCATCCCTGCCCTGGCCTGCCCAGTGCCCTTTATCTCTCCCCTGCTGTGTGGGCCATGGAGTAGATTGTGTGACTGGACTTTAAGCTGAAGACATCACCTGGTAACATAAATACAGTTCAGATTAATGTTTTTTAATATGTTTAAATGATCAAATTTAAAAGTTTTTTTTTTAGGTTTTCCTTCACTTTTCCTGTGTTGGGTGGGTTGCCTCTGGTCAAGGGGTGGGGGGTGGGTTCTTTTGGGTATTAGGGGGTGGTTGTTTTGGTTTAGCATAACTTGGATTCCTCAGTGGAACAGGCTTCCTCAGGAAGTGGTGGGCTCTCCTTCTTTGGAGGTTAGATGGCTAGATGGCCATCTGACAGCAATGCGGATTCTGTGAATTTAGGCATATCATGACAGGGAGGGCAGGAAGGGTTGCCTCAGTGCTTAGTTCTAGTGGCCCTTTTTTACACACCCAGGGAAATGCTGATTGCCATTTTGGGGTCAGGAAACAATCCTGGAGGTTTTTTGTCATCTTCTGGGCATGGAACAGTGGTGACTATGGGTGTGGAGGGGGAGGTATTTGTGAATTTCTTGCATTGTACAGAGATGCATCACTTCCTTCAACCAATTCTGTAACAGAAAATAAGAAGCAGATCAGAAGGAAGATTTCCCCTCATTTCCAAACCACTTATCACAGGAGTCAACAATGTACGCTGCTGCTGCAAGACAAGTAAGATAAGAATTATCCCTGGTTCTGTTTCTCCCTTGCCTGAAATTCAGAACTTGTGTATTTGTTTTTGTATTTTTTAACACGTGATAATTTCTATCTGTAACTGCATGGGTGGACTGAATACTATGAAAAACTCTGAGTGTGAAGCAAGGTGAGAGTTCAGAGATGTTTGATGGTTCATGGCTCATTTATACATGCAAATCATCATATTACAAAACATAAAACACCTAATATTGCACTAGGATCTGCACATAATTAAAACACACACAGGCACATCCAAATCTCTGCCTGTAACTTACAACAGAATTTCAAGAGAGGAATTTGCATTGTGCACAGGGGTCATTTCATAGAAAAAGAGGTGCCGAAGCTCATTAGCACAACTCATTAGCATAACTTATTTGCATATGCCACACCCCTGACATCACCGGTGGGAGATGGTGCCAGGCAGCGGGCAGCAGGCAGCTCTGAGTCCTGGGGCTGCGAGAGAGGGCCACAGTCAAAGAAGTTTGTTTGAGGTGCCAGTTGCCGGAAAAAAGCCTTGTCACTCCGCTCATCACTCCACTCGTGAACCAGGCAGCACAGCACGAGGAGAGAAAGCGCTGCCTGCTGGGCGGGGGTGGTCTACGCATGTGTGGTGGCAGGCTGGCTGCTGCTGCATATTAGAATCATAGAAACATAAAGTTGAACCCCCTGCACAATGCATGGAATTCAGAAATAACTCCCCCTCCACACCCCCTGTGAGTGCAAAGCAAGTCCCTCTGTGCTTCCAAAAAAACCCTCACTGTGCAACAAAGAAGACGACAGACAAACCTTGTGGACACCATAGCATTGTTGACAGGTCAGGAGGAACATGATACACGGACATCACACTCCCCCCTCCCCCCCCCCCCGGCTAGTCAGTATCCCTTCTGATGAGCCCAACCTAGCTTTATAGCAATGGGGCTTACTCCAGAGCATGCCCGGAATGCCTCTGCACACTTATCTGAGAATCAGCCCCATTACACCAAGTGCCACTTAGTTCTGAGTAAACATGGATGGAATCTGGAGGTTAATTTGGAACACCACCCTGAAATTTAAGTAGGGAGAAGGAAGAGCGCCTGAAGACCCGCACCTGCAGCGGCTCGGCCCAGGATCTCTGGGCTAGCCTGGCAGAGCTTGGAGGGTGATCCAGGTGCCAGCTCTCTCCCAGCCTGGCACAATGCGCCCTGCTTGGGGGCAAGAGGCACAGCCAGAAGATCAGAAGATCAGCAGTTGCAGCCCTCCCACTGGGGATCTGCTTGCCCTCCAGAGTGGGGTGCCACAGGCCAATGGGCCGCCTTTGCCCAGCAGGACCTTCAAGCGACAGCTTCCAGCAGAGGATCCGTGAGTGGGTGGCCAAGGTGCACGAGGTGGCCCTCCAGCTGCCTGACAATGCCTTTGAAGAAGAAGAGCCCTTGCCCCCCAGCTTGGCTCGCAGCAGCTACCCTTCACCGTCGCTCCTCGATTCCCAGCTTGGCCCATCACCTCCCAGGCTGGACGAGTGGCAGGAGCGCTTGCCCATCTTCCGCAGCATCCAATGTCATCTCATGTTGCAGGACCTGGATGAGTTCCTGGAGCAGGAGAGCCCCGCCAGTGAGGACAGTAGCAGCGCCAGTGGATTGTCACACACCAGCAGTACTGCCACCACCATATGTGCCCACAGCCCGCTCCTCCCGGAACACCGTTCCCCCTTGTTCCCCCTCGAAATGACCGCTGATTGTGCAGAAGCTTTTAAAATCGATTGAGAATGTGGTAAAGGAATTCTCAACAGAGTGCCCAGCTGCTCTCCTTCCCTTTCAGCTTCCTGGCTCAGTTGGAGGTGATGGCAGCAGGAGCAGTGGGGGGGGGTGGTACAAAGGAAAAGAAACCAAGACTGATTCATGAACATGAGACAACTCTTGTGCTTACTCATCCTTTCTCTCAATGTCCCTCACCCATTTAGCTTCCAGGCAACAGTGGAAAGGAAAATACTGTGACTGTTTGGCTGACTACCAATGCTAATTGACAGGCAGACTAGAATATACCACAGCATGCTGTTAATGGGTTTTCTTGGGATCCAGCCAGGATAGAAACAACCTGGCTTATTCACTGATCAGACCAACAGAAAAAGTAAATAACTGGGTCCTGCCATCATACTGGACCAAGAAAAGCTGCAAATTGCAGCAGGGATGATACGCACACCAACCTTCTAGGATCTCTAAACTAACAAAAACCCTTTCAGGAAGCATTTATTTCCTGAGGTACTTCAGCTGATTTAATGATCATCCCCACTCCCCAAGCAACCATGGCAACTGCAGTTTTGTAAGGAGAGCTAGTGATTTCTAGAAGAGACTTCTCAACTACCATTTCAAAGATTCTTCAGAGAAATCTCTGCCATAAGTTTATAAAGTGCAGATTGAACCTCTGTTTTCTGCACAATGAGAAATAAGTGGCCAGTCAAAATATGCTGAATTCTTCCCTTATGATTCTCTCTCATTTGCTAAAGCTCAGAAAACTGATTGCATACTTAAACAAACACACACATCTAATATATCCTGGTTTATACATGATCAGACCCATCCAGAAAAGAGTCTCACAGAGTAAAGTTGATGTCATGCTGGTCTGAGCAATAATCATAACTAGCTCTATCTCACCACAGCTGAGAAGAAAATAGATAACCTTAAAAAATTAAACATCTCTTGTTCAAACATATCCATGTTGATTCAAACGAGCACTCATGCTAGAGAACAGAGTTACCATTCACCTCTTCAGTTTTTCTAATTTAATATTAAAGAACAATTTTCTTCCATGTTGCTGGGGGGCGTGTTGCCAGAGGCGCAGCCTTTTACTCTAGGGTAGCCCCAATAGCAGGGGCACCCCACTTCTAACCTGATCCAGAGACCCACAAAATTCAGGCCAAGGAAGGCACTCTTGGTTCTGAAACACAGAGCTAGCCACAGCTCTGAAAAAGGGGTCTCCATTTTCAGGTGACAGGCAACCTCAGAGCAAGCCTCAAGTCTTCCCCCTCCACCCAGCAGAGATTATGCTTATGGAATAACAATGAGTTCTAGCAGGTAAAGTAGCTACATTTCTAAAGTCTATTTAATTCTTTGTCTGAATACTTGTCTTTTCTACTCTGTCCCTCAAGATAACCCAATCAAACATTCAAATTATTAACGATCCTTCCTGACGCTAATCAGGGATGTCTCCCACCTTTTGTTTACCCTGGCCAGGACCATTAGTGGTCAGATAATCCATTCAACTAGCCACCCAGCACCTGGCTTCTATTGTTAAATCCAGACCCTGCCTCTCTGGAAGGTCACATCTAGGCCTTGCCCATCCTGATGCCACACACCCCTGGGACTCATCATTGGTCCAGGAAATCTACTGTTCTCACCTGAGACCAGCCCCCAGGACCAGCCATTGGTCTGCATTGTCTTCCATAGGGTATATCCCAGGATAAACATGGCCTCAGCCCATGTGTTTTCTGCCATAATCCAAAATGGCAGTCCACCCCTAAGCTCTCTGAGTTTAGGCCACAATCCATGCACCTCTGCACATCTGAACAGGTTGTATC
>NW_015164357.1:0-26223 GCF_001447785.1 Gekko japonicus | reverse complement strand
GAGTAAGAAGCAGCGAGGTAAGTTGTGGAGCCCCCCCCCCCAGCCCCTTGGCCCAAAACAGTCCAGTGGCACCTTTAAGAACAAGTTTTATTCAAGTACAAGCTCTCCTTCCTCTGTGAGGACAAATCTGCACATTCCCCGCCCCCAATAACTAGCAATCCAAAACAGTCCAGTGGAGCCTGAGCGGTGAGTGTTGCCTTCTGACACACTTCCAGTGATGTCAGGGGGTGTGGCATATGCAAATGAGTTATGCTAATGAGTTATGATAGTGAGCTCCGGCACCTCTTTTTCTACAAAATGACCCCTGCTGGGGGAGCATTATTTCTGCCCCCTCTCTCCTCTCAGAGATTGTTTGCTGCCTCAAACTGTGCTTGAGTGTATCAAGATCATTGATTTGTATGCTTCACTCTCGAAAATTATCCTTTTTATTTCAACACTAAGTTCAGCATCTTTTTAACAAGCAATCATATTAAACTCTAGATGATGCATGTCTGTGAAGGGGGGAACATACACAATCTGGCTTCACCAGTGTGACATGCATCCCCCCCCCCAGTTGGAATAAAGAGGCACACACAAGTGTTGAGATGAACTAAGGGCCACTTTATTGAATATTTACAACTACTGTGGCAAGGGCATGACCCGGATGCAGATTTCAGGCAAGGTGGATGTTGGACCACCAACTACCTCCTTGCCCTGTGCTGGGTGAGCAGCCTTGCCCCAGCTGTGAGCCATGCCACCGGGCTCACCCCTGGCTGGCCAAGCTAACTGGAAGCCGCCCTGTAAAGTTCCAATGTCCCCGAGCCACAAAGCCCACTGAAGGGAGAAGCCCCGCCAGAGCAGCCCCAAAAGCAGCCCTCCGTTCCACACCCTGGGCCACGAAGCCCACAAACAGATCCTGATGGACCCCTTTCCCCCAATGCATGGTAGTTTTCTATAATGCTCACCGTATCTGCTTTACCTCTTTACACCCCAATCTGCCATTGCCAGGGCCAAGCCTCTGCTTAGGACCCTGCTCCCACTGGGAAGCCCAAGGCAGCCCACAACCCTTGCCACGGGTTTTCCAGGAAGATGTCATTGCCTTAACTGACAAATGCAACCCCCCCCCCCGAGATACAGGTCCTCCAATCCTACCCATATTGCAGGGTGCAGCAGAAACTGTCCCAGCCCACTACTCATGGCCTTATGTAACTCCCTATTGGCCTTCTTCTGGGCCCAGGCCATGCCTCACAGATCACCAACCCCTTGCCAGGCCTTCCATGGCAGACCAAATGATCAGCATACCCAGCTATTCGCATCTGATGAGCTCCAAGTTGGCCTTGGCTTGCAAGGCCCAATGGTGACTTTCACCCCTGGTCTGATCCATCTTGGATCTCTGCACCCTGATGCATATGCTGTTCCCCATAAAGCGGATGTCCTGCACCTGCAGTGCCCTCCCAGACCTGTCAGCCCATTCACTGACAACCAATTCACTTACCCTGAGTGCCCTGAAAAAGGCTAAAAGTACCATTGCATGGAAAAGATGGGCCTCATCTGCCAATACACACATTGCTGCCCAGGCTGAATGTTGTCCCAAAGGGAATGTTGTCCCTAAGGACAGCAGGGGATATGGGCTTCCTTGGATATGCCCATGCCCCTTGGATACACCCATGCCCCAACCCTCGAGCATCTTCTGAATGCAGAAGCCACCTGTGACCTCCTGAAATCCCTTGGCCTGGTTTGTAAAGGCCAAGGCCACCAGGCAACCCCAGATTCACCGCACCACGAACCCCTTGCCTCTTAATTCCATGCAGTATTATATCAACTGTGCCATTAGAATTGGCCATACCCCCACAGCCCGACCCACTGCCGGAAGAACTCAAACTGCTTACCTGCCTGGGCATATGCCCTCCTGGTGCTAGGTGCCAGAGGCAGTCCTACCATCTGCTCAGCCTCTGCCCTCCAATCTGCCAAAGTTCCTGTAGCATCCTGCTCAGGTGGTGGTCAACTGCCGGGGCCAACTGCTGAAACCTCTCCATCTGTTTACAAGACAGCATGTTAGCAACCCCGTTGTTGACTCCAGGCACATGCCTGGCCTTCAACAAGATGTTAGCCTGAAGGCACCGCAACGCGAAGGCTCTTGCCAGCAACATGACCCTCGGAGACATGGGATTTAATGACCTGAACCTCTGCTTTTGCAGTAGCAACCTTTAAATTCTTCCATGTTTTCCTGTGGAATGAGGTTTATTGTGGGATGAGGGTTTACTATTTATGACTCTGGTTGCAAAAACAATAAAGACAATAAACAAAATCTCAAAAGACCTAAACCACTGCCATATTATCACACCAGAAGTGTTCTGTCCTATTGACCAGCTGATCAGGTCAAAGCCAGACAGTGACTGGTATGGGAAAGAACATGAAAAAAGTCAGGTCCCTGGTGAGATCTGCCTACACACTGGCCACTGGCCAGTCTTTTGAGGACCAGTGCCCTGAAAACAAACTCCAAAACCCAAAGAGCTAGTGGCACGGGACATAATCTGCAGCTCTACCTTGATGCTCATATCCTCCCACCAGAAGGACATCCCATTGAAATTTTCCAAGAATCTGTGCCATAACTCCAAGTTTGCCCTCAAGCCACCACAGACACATACCCTATGGTGCGGCGACTGAAGTCTGGCCATGGCATTCCAAAACCTTTGCAAAAAGACCCTGCCCGGTGCCACAACCCTGCAGGTGAAGGTCAGGTGACCAATCAACTTCTGAAACTCAGCCAGGGTGACCTTTCTCCATCCTGCCAGGGTAATAACATGCTTGCACAGGTCCCACACCCGAACTGCAGAAAGCCTTGATAACTGCTGGTCAGTATCCAGCTCTTTGCCCAGAAAAGTCAGAACCCATACAGGCCCCTCTTTCTTCTCACTAGCTAGTGGGACACACAGCTCCCCAGCGATCCCCTTGAATGCCTGCAGCAGCCGCACACACTGTCCAGTGCCCTGGGGGCCCACAAACAAAAGACTGTCCAGGTAGTGGGCCTTGTCTGTAATGTCAGTCTTGTGCTGCAAGGCCTACTCGAGAAATGTACTGAAGCACTAGAAGGCCAAGCACAAAATAGGGCAACCCATGGAAAGTGCCCTGTCCGTGTAAAACTGCCCTTTGAAGGCAGTCCAGATACTGGGCCTTGTGTGTCACGTCAGTCTTGTGCTCAAGACCTACTTGAGAAATGTAAAGAAGGAGGAGGAGGAGATTGGATTTATACCTCACCCTTCACTCGGCGTCTCAGAGTGGCTTACAAACACCTTTCCTTTCCCCTGCCTACAACAGACACCCTGTGAGGTAGGTGGGGCTGAGAGCTCTTTCCAGAACTGTCCTTGAGAGAACAGATCTGACAGAACTATGGCTTGCCCAAGGTCATCCAGCAGGTGCAAGTGGAGGAGTGGGGAATCAAACCCGGTTCTCCCAGATTAGAGTCCGCACACTTAACTACTACACCAAACTGGCTCTGAAGCACTAGAAAGACGAGCACAAAATAAAGCAACCCATGGGAAGTGCCCTGTCCATGTAAAACTGCCCTTTGAAGGCAAAGTTGAGCTGCTCGGAGTCAGCTGGATGCACTGGCAAGAGGCAGAAGACTGACTTAATGTCGCACTTTGCCAACTCTGTCCTGAAGCCACAGCGGTGCACAATGCACACTGCCTGATTGAAGGACTTATACTGTACTGAACATAAGAAGTCCAGTAGTGCATCATTCAACGAGTCCCCCTTTGGGTAAGACAGGTGGTGAATGAGGCAATACTCCCCCGGGGCCTTCTTAGGGACTACCCCCAAGGGTGAGACCTGTCGATTAGGCACAGGGAGTGCAGGAAAGGGGCCAAGCACCCTCCCTTCCCTGCACTCCCTGGCTGTCTTAGCCTGGACCATGGGCTCCAATCCCTTGATTGAGAACACATTTTCTGCCCTGAAGGGTCGCCAGGCTCCTTGGAATGGAATACGGAAACCTGACGTAAAGCCTGCCAACAAGTATGTGTGATCCACCCAGTTGGGGTATGACGCCAACCAGCACTTGAGGACCTTCATCCTAATTGGACTTGGTCCCTTTGTCAGGGAGCTGGTTACTGCCCCTACCCTGCTGGCCCCCTTGCTGATCCTGAAACTGTGATCAGGGCTTCCCCTTGAAACAGCTAGAGGAGGCATGAGAGCCACTTGTGTTTTTACTTGCAGGTCTTACGCACCCTGTTTGAGCTGAACTCCCCGCAAAGAAAGTGGTGTTGAACCCCATGCCCCACTGAGGTGTGGGAACCCAAACCACTAGGAAGGCTTTGCACCAGGTACCCACTGTCTGACCTGTGCCACCCCCCCCCATTGGCTGTCATCAGTTGCATCCACAATTGTAGGTGAATCTGGTCCCAGCGCAAGAAGGGGTCCTAAGCTGCCCTCATCTGGAACTCCTCATCAAATTACATCCACACCAGGCCAGTGAAATCAGTGTACCCCCCGGTATATGATGTCCAAGTATTGCCATAAATACTGTCCCTTCTCCAGGTGGACACAGTTAAGCAAACCCGCATCGATCATAAACCCAGGCAGCCAATTAGCCCAGGTCCAGTCCACCCTGCACTTCTTTTGGTGTAGTGGTTAAGTACGCGGACTCTAATCTGGGAAAACCGGGTTTTATTCCCCACTCCTCCACTTGCACCTGCTTGGGCAAGCCGTAGTTCTGATAAGAGCTGTTCTTGAAAAAGAGCCATTTCTGTCAAGAGCTCTCTCAGCCCCACCTGCCTCACAGGGTGTCTGTTGTGGGGAGGGGAAGGGAAAGGAGTTTGTAAGCCGCTCTGAGACACCTTTGGGTAGTGAAGGGTGGGGTATAAATCCAATCTCTTCTCTTCTTCCTTTGAAAGCCCCTTGCAGGTTCTACTACACATTACAGCTGTTATGAACATTGAAAATTTTCCTTGATAATTGTGAGACGTCACCAGAGGATACGAATTTCTGATACAGTTTTTGTCCTACATCTTTGTTCAGAAGAAGATCTTCCTTCGAAACAGCAGGACATTCTGGAGATCACCATCAATATGTTTTTCTATGATTATGTATATTATTATTTTTGTTCACTTTTTTATGATTCTTTAAAGACATATATTAAGCGTCACTTTTTCACAGTTTTTCTTGCCCTGCCATGCTAGCTAGCTGGGGTGGTGCAGGCATCTGCCCCTCCCCAAATCCAGCTACAGGAGCCTCCAATCCTGGCATGCACACCCAACTCCCTTGCAGCCCAGGCACTGTAAACTGTGGTGTTCCCCATTGAGGTGTTGTGGCCAAGAAGTTGGGGGGGGCTGTCTGATCCCCTGCCTTCCACTGCCATGACGTTAGAGAGCCTATGGCCCACTCTGCATTTAGCATTTGCTCAGTTGTTTTACCAAGTCCACACTGGAACAGAAAAAGATGCAGTTCAAAACCATATTCAACTACCCGGGGGGCCAACACCATACTGATTGCAGAGTCACCCCTGAATGGCCATAAAACAGCCATAAATCTCTGCAGACAGCCACAATAAAACCAGAGGTCAAATGAAGGGAAAGCAGCATGCAGTCTGGACACTGCCATAAAATGCGACACTCAATCAAAGTGAAAGTGGCATGCAATGTAGACGGGAATTTTTGTTCCAGAGTGGGTTTGGTATAACAGCAGAGCAAATGCTAGATGCAGACTGGGCCTGTATGAAAGGGACTGTGATGTAAAATGCGCTGGCAAGTTGCACCTGACTTATGGCAACCCCATAGCACTTTCAAAGCAAGAGACAAATGGAGCAAGTTTGGTGTAGTGGTTAAGTGAGTGGACTCTAATCTGGGAGAACCGGGTTTGATTCCCCACTCCTCCACTTGCACCTGGTGGATGACCTTAGGAAAGCCGTAGTTCTGGCACAGCTGTTCTTGAAAAAGAGCAGTCTCTGTCAGAGCTCTCTTAGCCCCACCTACCTCACCGGGTGTCTGTTGTGGGGAGAGGAAGGGAAAGGAGTTTGTAAACCGCTCTGAGACTCCCTTGGGTAGTGAAGGGCAGGGTATAAATCCAATCTCTTCTTCTTCTTCATTGCCTGCCTCTGTGTAGCAACCTTGGGCTTTCTTGGTGGTCTCCCAGTCAAGTACTAACAGGGCCAACCCTGCTTAGATTCTGAGACCTGACAAGTTTGGACTAGCCTGAGTCATCCAGGTCAAGAGGATACCACATTGCCTTCTCTATGACAAATTATGCACCCTTACACTCCATTCCTCCAAATCGTGAGAAATGCTTTCCTTTCTTTTATTTTTTTGTGAGCCCTACTGCCATGCAAGCCTGCGCCCAGTGTTCACTTGTAAGAAAATCCCATTTAAACCCAAGACTATTTGAGTAAGCATGCTTAGAACTAGAACAGAAGACACAGAAATCCAGTGATAAACTGATACAGAAGATATATAGGTTCTTGTTGGAAGATTATGAGCAAGATGAAGTAATTAAAACAGTAATGATTACTTGGATGAAGGATTTAGGAAAAAATATAGAATTTGAGCAATGGTCTAGTATGTGGGAAACTGTCAAATATATGAAAGCGGTTGCATATAAGGTAAATGTGTACAAAATGTTCCACAGATGGCATTGGTCCCCGGATAAATTAGCTAAATGTTACGTCGGGTATTCCAATTTATGTTGGAAATGTAAAGTGAGTTTGGGGACATTTTACCATATGTGGTGGATGTGTAGTAAGATACAAGGATACTGGAAGATGGTACGGAAGGTAATTCAAGAAATTTTGGGGGGAAATGTAGCTTTAAAACCAGAAATATATTTGTTAAATATGATCCCGAAAGGCTATAATAAGCAAGAATCTTACATATTAGGATACATAATAACAGCCGCTAGACTGATATTGGCCAAAAATTGGAAATCCAAGGTTATACCCAAGAGGGAAGAGTTAGCAGTTAAAATAATGGAGTTAGCACAAATGGACGATTTGAGTTTGATGCTGCAGAACAGGAATGAAAAGGTACTTGAGAAGAGATGGGGAAAAGTGTACAATTGGATAGGAGAGTTGTCTTGCGATCAGTGTATTTACGAATTAAGCGATGAATGACTCTTATATATATGTAAGATATATAGATGGAATGTATAAAGGTAAACTTGGAAACGAAATAAAATTTTTATATATATATATATAAAAAAGAAGACACAGAAATCCAGTGAGTTCTTCTTTCTAATAGCTTTTAAGCAGCCAGCAGCCATTCTTGTCAAAACCAATCCTGAATTTTTGTTCGACCAGCTGCCACATTCCAAGAAATACATTTCAGAAGGTGTCTGCACTGGGTCCCTGTCAGTCAATCTGAAGTAGAAAGCTGAGATGTATCCTGCAAGAATTTGTAGCATATTGCCCACGTGCTTCTCTCTTTGCCTCAATTACAAATCGTGTTAGTAGTGTTTGTTGCTACAATGAGGGAATATTCTTGACTGTAAGGAAAGATTTACTCTCATATCTTTTCCCATCAATTTTGAGGGGTGGGTATATCTCAGCATGTACCGCAATATTTGATCTTCTGGCAGTCAGTTGGGCTCCACTGTATCTAACTGGCAGTTATCTAGCTCAAAATGATTAGAGAAATAGAGCAAGTCATTGACTTGCATTGGACTAGGCAGCGATTTTGGATTGTTGATCCATTCAGAGTGACCTAACTTTGTACCTGACCTATCTATACCATACTTGGTCTGTTCAGGGACAATATTTATAACGTCCATTATCATTAAATCAACATCTCCCCCACAATTTCCCCTTCAATCTGGTGGTATGTCCTATTCTTAGCTGATAGATCAGTATTTGCCTCTTTATCATTGAATCTGCTGCTCTTTGCATCCAGAAATGGGATTGTAACTTGGGACTTGAATACACATATGATCCATACATTGTGTCTTGGCAATAATTTCTTGAATTTTAAAATAACTGAGGGCAACCCTGCTGAAATAAAAGTTATTATACACCTCTACTTTGGTCTTGATGCTGGTAAAACATTTATTTCAATGATGTTCCTTAATCTTACTGGAGAGTTGATCAATTGCTCCAGATTAGTTCTGATTTGGGACTTCAGTTCCCATCTGGGAGTGTGACCACTGGGTAAAGGAAATACTGAAAGGGCTAAGGAACCTGTCAGCAGATACATGCCTCTGTGCTTAAAGTTGGAACGTATTTCCGAGTTGACTGCATTAAGGTTGACAGACTCACCAGTGGCAACTTGCAATTGTCCGTTCCTTTTTGAATCGGAACTATCACGACCACATAAATGACTCCCTGAATTACCTACTATTGCCTTTGCAATACTTTCAGTTCTGAAACAGTTATAAGAATATTCTGCATGCCACCCACTCTAGATTTAATCTCACTCACGTTTGCATTCCTCTCAGGTAATTACAAAATGTTGCATCTATTAGTTAGCTGGGGGTTAGCTGGCAGGACAATGCAAGTAGATTTGCCAACCTCCAGGTGGCGCTCACCTTTAAGAGCCTTCATGACCTGGGGCCCATGGGCTTGAAGGGCCACCATTCCCTTCATGTACTGGGGCCACAGCTTCATTCTTCAAGGCAAGGTCAATTGTCAGAGCCTTCCCACATCCATGGCATGTCAGCAGCACTTCAAGTATGAGCCTTTTCTGTGGCTGTCCCATGTCTCTGGAACAGCCTCCCAGGAGAGGTCAGGGAGGATCCCACCATCCAGGCTGCCTGATGAGTCTGAAGAACAGAGATATTCCAGTGAGTGTTTGGAAGGGACAACTGGAGCCTGGGCAAAAAGGGTGAATACCCTGCTGGTGGGGTCCTAAGGTATTTATATTGGTCTTTAATGTTTTATCTGTTGTTTGTAATGTTTGCTTTATCCAATTATTTCTATATGATTGTTATTGACCTTGAATCCTGAGATACTCAGGAGAAAGTGAAGCATAGATATATTTTAAATAAATAAATGTAACTGAATAAAATCAGTCCTTATAATGGTGCTCTTCATTCATCTAAAATACTACAAAGGAAGTTCCTGCATCATCATAAACTAGCTAACTCTTTGTTTTGTTTATTCCTGCAAAACATTCAGCATCCATTCCACAACTATAAATATCGCAAAATAAAAATATATCCACAACAAGCAAAATTAATAATGCGCTGACATCTTCCAGCAGCATTTGTTCCCATAATCTCCAACACTCTGAAGACAACTAGGGTTTTTAAAATATATTTAACAGCCTGTGTGTGCTGGGGTGGAGGAAACTGAGAATGCGCTGTTCATTATTTTTTTAGGAATGCTTTAATCCAGAAGCATGATAGGGAGATTCACTGAGGATTAATGAATATTGCAGTGTAGCAAGTATGAAAAAGGTACACAAAATATGGTCAGAAAAACTCAAGCTGTTCCAGTTCAAGGATCAAATGAAAACACATCTCAGCTTCTGTTTAGAATGTCTAGGCAAGGGTGTCCAAGCTGTTGGTTAAGCAGAAATTCAAATATATCAAACAGCTACCATCAGGATTAGAAGTCTGGAGGAGGTCATTTCTGACAAACAGAAGGACAGGAACAACCAAGCAGCCAGATTGAGTGATTCCAAGCAAGATGGTTGGCAGACACCAAAATTGGTTAGTTGGCTTTTACAAAGGTCAGCTGCTCAGATGGGGGGACCAAGCAAAAAGAGTAAATATATATCACAAGAATAACAGAGAACCACATGTATCAGTAAAACCAAATTACATCATATAATGTACAGGTCCATGAATAGTGCAAGTCCATAAATGGTACACAGACAAAGACGAAGACTCCAGATTTTGATCTTTGTTTCGATAGCTCTTCTTCAAGAAGTTCACACTATCCACATATATTCAAGATACTAAAGATTTTATATCTAAGATTGAAGGTTTGCCATCACCTAGGGGCACATTACTGGTTACTATGGATGTTTCTTCATTGTATTCTAATATACCTCATGAAGAGGCCTGCCTAATTTTGGCTGAACATCTGAATAGTTGAGAGGTTCTTTCTCCTCCCACCCATTTTTTTACTTGACCTTATAGACATTATTTTTGACAGAAGTTTTTTTAGATTTCAAAATGATTTTTTTTCTTCAGGTCAGGGGTGTGGCTATGGGATCCACCTTTGCACCTAGTGTAGCCAACCTGTTCATGTCTTTTTTTAAAAAACCAAATGGATATTGAATTCAGAGAATAATATTCATGGACCTGTACATTATATGATGTAATTTGGTCTTACTGATACATGTGATGCACTGTTATTCTTGTTATATATATTTACTCTTTTTGCATGACTTTTTGAACACTTGTGGTCTGCGTTATTTGTACAGTGCTTGCTTGTTTTCTGTATATTGTATACTGTGATATCGCATCTGTTTATGATAAGGGACTAAGTAAAAGCCTACAGATTAATAGGTGAGATCCCACTGGCCTTTTATGTCATTTCATATCTATTGCCCATTAGGTTGTAAACCAGGTACATTACCGGTGTTCAAGCCCAACACAGAGCAGGCCAGAAACTCTCTATCTAGGTGGTCCATAAGGGGGCATAGGAAGTTATTCACTTAGTTCTATTCTATAAGGTCCCTCTCATTTGGTCACAGTTGTGGAGAACCTTGTCTGATCAGCAGTAGCAAAACTAGATCACCCATCCAGAAGAGGTCTAGGTATAACTGCCTTCTCCTCCCTCAGCAAATACTCAAGCACAAAGCCTTACCCTTAAAAAATGATAGTTGTCCTCTAGGAGCCAAATATACCATTCAGGCATCCACGCTGAGCTTCTGCTTCCCTAAATCATTTGTAAATCTACATCGCTTCTGAATCCCAGTTGGAAATGATTTTCCCAACAAGCTAGGCAGTTACGGAATTCATAGAAATGGTTCCAGTTTGGCCCCTTCCAACTTTGTGATTCTATGAAAAACCAGCTATTCCATTGGGAATGTTTGCATGGGGTGCAGGTGGTCTCTGTCATCCAGAAAATAGTTCTGTCAACACCTGTTCAGCTTCATTAGTACTTAAGCAGAAGGTGCTCTCAAACCATTCACTCTTCTGGGAAAGAAGTGATAGAGAAACTGTAGTTTCTATCTTCCTCAGCCCGAAATACCTCTTTACATGAAAAGCCGTAACCCAGACAAGGACTGTGGAAGAATTTCAGTTAAAGTAAATCCTACAGATGCTGGAGAAATTAGTGCTCATCCGCTCTGCTTCACTTATGCAACCATTTCACTTTGACCTGAAAGGTTGTAGGCCAGAAGCTTTCAAACAAAAAGCAATCCTATCAAGCATAATATTGAATGTAGCTATAACCATCAGCTTATTCAAGTATAGCAGTTCTTCTAATCATCACACAAATCTCTTGCTTCAGTGCTTTGCTGAACAGACACTCTAGGTAATTCCGGCCCTTTCCACACTCTCCTTTTAATCCATGTTCACCGTGGTGTCCTCCAAGCAATTCTGCACTAAAATCAAATCCAACCTTGTTTTTATTCTGGGTGTGTCCCCCCCCCCCACATTCTGCATTACATTACCTCCCTTCAGTGGCCGGTCTGGTTTCAGCCCACTATTGCCTCAGGGTGGTTTTTTTCTGGGGGGGGGGGTATGCTGTTTTGGCGTGGGTTTAAATCGCCTCAACTCGAACACTGAGAAAGTCAGGAGTGGCAGGCGAATACAGAAAGGACCTCTGTCTCTGTAAAGCCACTGCTGTTCCTAAGTAAAACTGAACCTCACAATTTATTTATTTATTTATTTATTATTTCGGTTTTTACCCCACCCTCCCCACCAAGGCAGGCTCAGGGCGGCTCACATAAAACCAGTAAAACAATATATTCAATACAAAAAACTAAAACACTGCATGATACCATTTAAAACCATTATTATCGATGGCGGTTCTCTGAGTAAAGTGTGTTCACATGCTATCAACTATACTACTGCTTTGAAAAGCTTCAACTCTAGGTTGGCTCAGAGGTTATTGGAAGGCCTGCCGGAAAAACTCCGTTTTCACGGGCCTGCGGAACTGTGAAAGGTCCCACAGGGCCCTAATCTCACCAGGGAGCTCTTTCCAGTAAGCCGGCGCTACTAAAGAAAACGCCCTGGTCCTAGTCGATGTCAATCTGGCTTCCTTTGGACCAGGGAGGGCCAGGCGATTTTGGAGTCCTGATTGAAGTGCTCTCTGGTGAACATGCGGGGAAAGGCAGTCCCTCAGATAGACAGGTCCCTGACCATAAACAATTGAGTAATAATAAATATCTGACAATTGAGACAGAGTATAAGGGTCAACCCCGACTGTTCCCTGGAAGGCCAGGTAATGAAACTGAAGCTCAAATACTTTGGCCAGCCAATGAGAAAGGAGCACTCACTGGAGAAGACCCTGATGCTGGGAAAGATTGAAGGTCAAAGAAGACGGGGACGGCAAAGGATGAGATGGTTAGACAGTGTCATAGATGCAACAAACATGAAGTTGAGCAAACTTCAGAGGACGGTGGAAGACAGGAAGGCTGGTCCATGGGGTCGCGAAGAGTCGGACTCGACTGTGCGACTGAACAACAACAACAAATAAGGGTTAGGTGATGTTTTGCTAAGGGAGAGCATGGGAATGGGGGCAAAATGACACCACCCTGGCAGTAAGATGTCACTTTTGAAGGATACTGAAAGTGTTGTCACATTGCCAGTGTGTTGTTGGGCAAAGCTTTATGGTAAAATCATAAAGGTTTGTCAAAATCTTTGAGCAAGGCCTTATCGACATGCAGGCAACTTGACATCGCTTCTGGGTATTCGTTGGAAGCAGGGGTCATTTCCTGCAGGAGCACACAGGAGTGGAGCTCCGGCAGTAAAGAGCCCAGGGGGTGGCACATGCAACAAGCCCCACCCCCTGCTCCCAGCAGCCCTCAGTCAGAGCAAGAAGCAGCCAGGTAAGTTGCAGAGCTCCCCCAGACCCCCAGTCCAAAACAGTCCAGTGGCACCTTTAAGACCAAGTTTTATTCAGGTACAAGCTCTCCCTCCTCTGTGAGGACAGATCTGCACGTCCCCCCCCCCCAATAGCTAGCAATCCAAAACAGTCCAGTGGAGCCTGAGCGGTGGGTGTTGCCTTCTGACACACTTCCGGTGATGTCAGGGGGTGTGGCATATGCAAATGAGTTATGCAAATGAGTTATGCTAATGAGCTCCTGCACCTCTTTTTCTACGAAATGACCCCTGGTTGGAAGTGACATCACATCACTGGCATCATCCCATATTTTTTAAAAATCACTCCCTCCAGCACTCAGTGGGCTGGTGAGCAAACCTGGTCTCCATATTTGCAAGGCCGCACTGGGATGACTTTCTTTTGTAACTTTAATGAGAACTTTGGTGCCAGGCTTTGGAGTGCAGCCTCTAAGATGAATTATTCATGTACTTACTGAAACTATTTTTCCTCTGCCCCTCCATATTAATATCGCTGAGGCATCTCACAGTAAGGCTCAACAGTACAGCAATAAAACGGATTAAAAAATAAGAGAAAAAAGAGCAACAATTCAGTATTTAAGATAGGGAGATAAAACAATTTAAGGCAACTTCTGATTTAAAAACCATTAAAATGTTAAACATTTTGGAACGTAGACAAATTCATAAAACAATAAAGCTGATCAAGTCTCAGAGGGAAAATGTCTGAAGTGCTTGGGAAATTACAAAGGGTTTTACCAAACACCTAAAAGACTGTAATTTTGGTTCTAGTCAAGTTTCTTTGGGAAGCCACAACCCAGATGCTACCACAGAAAACGCCTTGTTTCTGTTACCCACCAAGACTCTGAAAGAGGGGGAACACACCAGGGTTTCTGATGATCATAACTGCTGAGAAGGTTCTGTATTTATTTTCCAAGTAAGCAACTGAGAACTCTACAGTGGCAGGGCCAGTCTGTGTGTTAGTTTCAGCCAGAGAAACCAGTAAGCAATTGAGAAGGCGGGCATCCTCATTATGAGGGCTTAGATTATGGGAGCTGTCCTCCTATGCAGACCACATTCCTCTGGCACCAGGTGCTTCTGTTCAGACATTTCTGAGTATACACAGGAGGATCTGCTGTTATTGATAGACATGGGGAATGTTGTTTCCAGTGCTCCTTGACACCATGGTTTTGAGACAGAAGGAACTGTAAATTATATTTCCTATGCTTCTCGGTACTAGTAGACATTCTGCATGTGCATCAAAGCCTTAAAGAGTAGGCCTTCACCTAATTTCTTGTCCTCCATCTTTGGGATCACTTTATAATGGTCTGGAATTTGTTTCTGAAGTCAGGAGGTTCATTTTCAATCATTCCATCACTACAACAGATGTGTCTCATAAATACTAGCACCACAGCAGAGAGCCGATGGTCTTCTTGGTCTTCCACCAATAATTAATTCTGATCAAAAATGGAAATGTGAACTCTACGGTGGTAGGGCCAGCTTGCATGGTAGTTTCAGCCTGAGAAAAATAGGAAAGTGCCAGACTTAGAGCGTAATTGCTTGTGGGTTGGGCTGTCAGAAAGGTACTCTTTTGGATAGACACATATACAGATGCATGAATGTCTCCCTGTTTTCCTTTGTGGTCACACAGTGCAACCAAAAGCCTGCTCTGTAACAGTTTCCATCTGTTCATTCTTCTTGTAAAGTGAGTATTTTTACATGATGCAAGAACATTTCCATTTCTAGAATGGGATTTTATAACATGGTTTGATTTTTCATTATCCTATTGGTATACCAACAAAGAACAAGGCAACCAAGCCATCTTTAATCACAGTAAAAAAATTTTTTGCAATAACAATGAAAAGCACACAAAAAAATCCTGGATGATTTTGAAAACGAGAATAGAAAACAGTTGTTTACCAGACTGCATTGTGGATGATGAAACTCAAGAGAATATGGCCTGAAAGTTGGAAATCGAATTACACGAGAAAACCTTTAACCTCATTAAAACCTTCTCACGGTTTTATTTCAGCTGCCAGATTTCCATACAACAGCTTGCACAGTTGGTAGAAGCTGTTATATGCTTAACGTTATCTTTTATTGATGTTTACTTATTTATTTATTTTACAGATTTTTACCCCGCCCTCCCAGCCGAATGGACAGTATAGCTTGTTAGAAACAATCAGTTCCGGGAGTTGGTAGCGGCTGCGATGGAACTATCAGAATGCCTGCATCCCAGCACTCCCTCCATTCTGGCTTTCCATTAATATGACTCATGAACATATCTGTGCCAACAAATTTCAATGCAGTTTTAAAGGGCCCCAGTGTTACTGCCCTTCCTTTAGTCAGGCATTTTCTTACAATACAGTAGAGATAACTTCCACCTTCATATAATGGAAGAAATAACCATGCAGTTCATCTCAATATAACTGAAAATTGTTAAAATAATTCTAATGCACATTGAAAAAAGCCGTGGGGCTGATGGTATATGTTTCAGTGACAGAGGTTTGTAGCTATGCTGGCTGCTGCGCATGATTATTGCAGTTGCTGCACATGATTCTTACAGTGCAGAGGAGAAATGACTGCAGCCAAAGCAGTGTTCTTTAGCATGGAGCATTTCACTATATAGCACTCTACTGGGATGGGATGTCATTGTCCTAAGACTATATGATAGGGATGTGCACTTGAAAGAAATACAGGTGTTTTTTTTTCAGATTTAGATCTCAGGAAGGGTTTCCATACCAATATTTTGGATTATTCAGGTCCCCAAAACCATTTTGGAACTAGGATTCAGGGAAGGGTAGAATTTTTTAAAAAATCAGGTCCATTATTCCATATGGGGGACTCTTTCTGGGAGAATGGAGCAGCCGTTTTTCAAGAAAATGGCATCAAAATTGCAGGGAAACTAGTTCTGCCCGTCTGCTAAATAGCAACCCCCGAAAAAAGTTGCAAGAGAATTGGATCAAAGGGACTAGGTGCCCCTAGCTGACACCATTGTTTCCTATGAGAAAAAAATCCATACTTTCTCCAGGGCAAAAAAAATAAAATAGCCAAAGGCACAAGAGCAAGCAACCATTGGTGAAGGAGGAGGAGGACGAGAAGATTGGATTTATACCTCACCCGTCACTACTTGAAGGAGTCTCAGAGCTGTTTACAATCTCCTTTCCATTCCCCTCCCCACAACACTGTGAGGTAGGTGGGTCTGAGAGAGCTCTTTTGAGAACTGCTCATGAGAGAACAGCTCTGAAAGAACTTGTAACTGATCCAAGGTCACACCAGCAGCTGTATGTGGAGGAGTGGGGAATCAAACCTGGTTCTCCGAGATTAGAGTCCATGCTCATAACCACTACCCCAAAATAGCCTTCCAATGCAAACAGAACCAAGAATCCCAACAGAACCAATGTCAAACCAGAGAATCAGAACAGAACTACAAGTCAGCCCAATACAACCAATGTCAAACCAGAGGATCCAAACTAATGTAAAAGAGATGCTGATGCAAGCCCAACAGAATGAACATCAAACCACAGAAGCCAAGCAGAAGCCAAGGTCAAAGTGGAAAGCCTAATAGTACCAATGTCAAACCAGAGAATCCAAGCCAAACCAATGTAATTGCAAGTTCAACCAAACCTGTAAAAATGAAGGAAAAGAGGCCTGGGATCCTTAAAATGCCAGCTACAAATATTTCTAGATGCAATTATCAGTATTCTGAGAAATCTGGATAGTGTTCTGGATACCCAGATATATGCCCTGATCTCTGAGGCTGGGATCATTCGGTAAGAGAGCTGGCTCACCCAGGAGAAGCGGTTGACCCTCTCTCAAACTGTGGACGTTCTTTGGCACTTGAAGAATTACACAGAGATGCTCACGTCTGACATTTCAAGTGTGGTTCTGGTCGTCCCCATGATCCACATGGCCCATGAGGACCTGACCTCATTTTTGGAGCCAGCTGCGGGATGTGCAGACTTCCTTCCAGCAGTGCATGCACTTGTGAGACAGCTGCAAGAAAGACTCAGCCAGTCATCACCAGAAAGAAGGTCTACATGTTGGTAACCATTTGTGACCAGGCCATTAAGGATCGCCAAGCGGGCCAAGGAGTTCGATTGCTGGAGAGACAAGCTCTCCCGGCAGGTTGAATGCAGGCGGGCCAAGTGGGGCATGTTGCTGGGAGCAGTGGAAGTGGGGGGGGAAAGCATGTGCACTGCTGCCCGTTCCCCACCTCCCCAACTAGGCCCCCCAAGGCTCCCGCCACGAGTGATGAGATTTCACTCACCGGGTGGCTTGTTGGCCCCTCTGGGAGCGGTAGGCCCATGAGAGAGGACACGATGGCTGTGATGGTGCGGGACTACCTTTCAGAGCACTACGAGCTGCAGTCCACCTCCCCAACGTTCAGCAATTGCTTTTGCCCTATATGCAGCACTATGATCTCTAGGGATTTCACATTCTCATATATTTTTTCTGCCCTTGTGAAAATTACCTTCCACTAGGGAGATGCCAGGAGAGTGGCTGCTGCCCACAAAGTGTGGAAGAGGGCTCTTTACCAGCGGGACCCCCCAATCCACAGCCAGAGTGCTGGTGGTGGCTGCCCCTTGCCCGTGGCAGCTCCCACTTTCCAGACATGGTGGAACTGCTTCCCCACCCACCCACCACCTTCCATGCTTACCCTTGAGGAAAGTGAAAGGGTGGGTGCAACTAACCTTAGAGACATTTGTGAGCTTGGTAGAAACAAGTGATGGTGTCCCCCCCATTCATTCTCTCGTGTGCCCCCTCCCCAACTTGTCTCCAACATCCTATCAGAACATCCTCCAGCAGCAACTAAGGGCAGGGGGGGATACAAAATCAATAGCTTAATTTTTTTAAAAAAACACACCTCTGCACAACCCAGTCAGCCAGTGCTGCCCTCTCCCACTGCTCGCGACTATGCAGCTGTGTTATTATTTATTTATTATTTTCCATTTATATCCCGCCTTGCCGGGGAACTGCCTCAAGGTGGTGAACAAGCAATTAAAAGCAATAAAACAGTAAATACAATCAATACAATAAAATATACATAAACAACTACCTAACATCATGACATTCTAACAAGAACAATGCAAATGATGGCGGTATTCAATATACAATCCCACAGAGGAAGGCAATATCCACCGATGTTTCATATGGGCCGTAGTGTGTTTCGGTGGCACATTCGTCAGTGGCGGCTCCTAATAGAAAGCCTGGTGGAAGAGCTCCATTTTACAGGCCCTGCGGAAATGTAAAAGGTCCCGCAGGGCCCTGATGTTATCCGGGAGCTCATTCCACCAGTGTGGAGCCGCCACTGAAAAGGCCCTGTTAGGGCCCTGTTAGGGTGATTGTAAATTTAAAGAACTTTGGATGCCTCCCCCCTCCAAAGTTCCAACCTGATCTGGAAAAGTGCTGATTTTAAATTGTAGCTGCAGAATAAATACGCCGGATGGTGTAAGGCTGGTCAGGTTTACTCTGCAGTAAGATGTGAGTGCAGAAAGGCCCTGGATGATAAAACTGACTTTTATCATCTCCCCAATTTCCCATATTAAGCATCCTCATGTTATTATTGAGTTTGCTTTTTTTTTTCTCTTCAGGTTAGTAGAAATACTTTTAAAGTATTTTTGCAGTTTAGTTCTTTTTGAGAAAGACTGATGTCTCACTTAATTCAATGGGGCTTATTCCCAGGTAACTTGTATCTCACCTATATTTAATTGACAGCATGCTTCAGTGTTCTGACTAGGTCCCTTAACTGGGGAGTCTTTCTGATTCTGCTTATTCCTGATTGTTTGTTTGTTTGTTTCACACTGTATCTGGTTACAATGTGCACTATGTACGTAAATCTTTAATAATCCTGTCCCTTTTATGTTAAGGTTTCCTACCTAACGAACAGTTATTATCCTGTTCACAGTAATAGGAAGCCAGCCATGTGATTTGTTTTGTTATGACATTTGTGTTAGATCAGGGTCATAGGGAAGCCACGTGGAATTTTTGCCCGGGGCCCATGGTGGCTTTTGACAGCTCTGCTCCTAAATAATCGTACCTTTCAGAAACCTGATAATTCTACAACTTCTTCTCTATTCCACTACAGAGCCAGTTTGGTGTAGTGGTTAAGTGCGCAAACTCTAATCTGGGAGAAACGGGTTTGATTCTCCACTCCACCACTTGCACCTGCTAGATGACCTTGGACAAGCCGTAGTTGTGATAAGAGCTGTTCTTGAAAAAGAGCCGTTTCTGACAAGAGCTCTCTCAGCCCCACCTACCTTACAGGCAATGCTCCCTCTAAGCTGTGGAGTCTTGTGAGCAAAAATTCTACTTTGTGAGCTGCTGGCATTAAAGTTGTGAGCAAGCGATTTGGCTACTGCATAAATTAGCTTAATCTGGAGCTGTCCTTCCTGAGCGAAGACAAAAACGTGTGAGCAGGAGGCTATAAAAAAGTGAGCTAGCTCACACCAACTCAGCTTAGAGGGAACACTGCTCACAGGGTGTCTGTTGTGGGGAGGGGAAGGGGAAGGAGTTTGTTAGCCACTCTGAGACACCTTTGGGTAGTGAAGGGAAGGATATAAATCCAATATCCTCCTCCTCCTCCTCCTCCTCCTCCTCCTCTTCTTCTTCTACTACTACTACTTCTACTACTACTACTATAGTGGATCTTGAGAAAGAATGGGAAAGAAGATCTGAAAATAATGGAACTTTGGGAATCATCAGTGGCATTCACAACATAATGCTGTGTGCTAGATTGCATTCCCTACCATAAAGGACCAGAGAGGTGGTTCATTATCTGATCTAAGATGTCCATCATTTTCCTTATTTTTGACAAGAGTGAACATTTCAAAGGATAACCTGCTGCAAGATCAGGGCAAGAGATACAATGGCTTTTGACACATTCACACTGGAGTAATTTTAATTTGAAATTTTATTGATGCCCCTCTTAGAAATTCCAATATTGCACAGACGGCTTGTCAAACCTACCCAGATGAAAAGCTCCATCAAGTTCTTTTTCTGCTTTGGAAAATGCCCCCATACAAAACAAATCTTCCTATTTTCCATGCTGATGCTGAATAAACAGCTTTTTACATCTAATGCCGGTTTATGAATTGCAGACTTGTCAGAATCCAATTATTAATCTGATATTTAGATACTTCAGCTCTTGTAAGAATTCTGCTAACTCAGCTCTGAATAATTACACTTACAATAAGCTCATACTCCAGTCTTTGTGGAAATATAATGTGAGCATATTTTGGTCATATTCAATAACACTTCACAGCAATTGAGAAGGGGTGGGGCTCTGCAGTATATTTGCTGAATTTAATTCTGCCACAGTGCTCTATTTTAATATTTGAGTGCATAACCGTCTATTATTAATAAAGTATGCACTGATGGGAATTATAATAGAGGAATGGAAGGATATTTCAATTCAATCTTTTCCCCCCTCATTATAAAACCACTCGAAGGATGAAACCCTGTTACAGGCAATGCCATGGGTACTTTTCCTGGTGCCTCGTTAATCGGTCCTTATGATTAATAGTAGATTCATTGATTGATTTTAAAGTATCTCCCCTGAATAGTCATCTCTTTTTTATTCTTTATCCAATGGATTTAGATCCACATTTAGGCAAATACTGTTGCCTTCTATACCCAATACTCAGTTCCTAGGTATTAGTCAATGTTTCTACCTACTTAAATTATTCCACCGTTTATTTTCTACAAAACGAGAGATTACAATCAATGTTCAGTAGAAAGCAACGGAAATGCTGGATCTTTTAGCTAATAAATAATTTGGTCAACCAGATGGCAGTCATATTTACATGTGTAATATAGCTAGGGCACATTTACAGTTCAATCCTTAGCTGAGTTATACACTTCTAAATCCACTGAAGTCAATGGGCTTGGATTTCTGCTTTGGATCACACTGTTAAAAACAAACAGCATGGTGATGCCTCATACACAGCTAGGCATGTACAGCTTTTGTTCATACAATTAGACAAATGTTACTAGAATTTTTTCTAACCGTTTCTCTATGGCTGCAACAGATACCTGGGTGGTTGTTGAAAGTTAATAATGCATTACACTTTGCATGCCCAACCTTATGTACAGTATGAGAAAATGATCACCTAGCACTGGATTACAAAGGGTTCTTAATTATTTAATTGTACCATAGGGATGTATCCCTGTGCACCAACTACATTTATCAGGCAGCCATCTGTTGACAATCCTACCACTTAGGGTGGCCTCTCCAGCATCAACCAAAGCCTGGGCCTTTTCCATCATGGCTCTGGCCAGGGGTCATTTCCTACAGGAGCGCACAGGAGTGGAGCTCTGGCAGTAAAGAGCCCAGGGGATGGGCACATGCAACAAGTGCTCCCAGCAGCCCTCAGTCAGAGCAAGAAGCAGCCAGGTACATTGCAGAGCTCCCCCCAGCCCCCCAGTTGAAAACAGTCCACTGGCACCTTTAAGACCAAGTTTTATTCAGGTACAAGCTCTCCCTCCTCTGCGAAGACAGATCTGCATGTCCCCCCCCTCCACATAGCTAGCAATCCCAAACAGTCCAGTGGAGCCTGAGCAGTGGGTGTTGCCTTCTGACACACTTCCAATGATGTCAGGGGGGGTGGCAACCCCCCCGCCACAGTTGAAACAGTGAGTGAACGTGAGGCCCCTTGCACGTCCTCACATGGTTTAGAATGTTTTGACCCGCTCAGTCTGGAGGAAGTTGACAGATTGCTCACATCTGTGCATCCAACCAAATGTTGCCTGGATCCCTGCCCTTCCTGGCTCATTAAAGCGGGCCATGAGTGGTTTCGAGGTGCTGTATGGGAGATTGTTAACAAGTCCCTAGATGTCTAAATAAATAAAAAATATGCAAATAAGTTATGCTAATGAGTTATGCTAATGAGCTCCTGCACCTCTTTTTCTACAAAATGACCCCTGGCTCCGGCTCTGTGAAAGGGGCTCCCTGAAGAGGCAAGGGGGCTCCCTCCTTGGAGATATTCAAGAGGTCTTTTTGCCAAGGCTTTTGAGAGAGTCTGAATTGACAAACATTTTTAATGAGGGGGAGGGGGGGAGACATTATTTTATTTTTGCTTTTAAACTGAAAATGTTTTTTTAATTATTATTGTAAGCTGCCTTGAAGCTGAGGTATAAATTTCATACAATAAATAAATCATACACAAATATTTACACCATTGGTACCAAATGGTGGCAGCAAGGCTCCTCTCTGTAGTGAGCTACTCAGGACAAATAATCCCCATGCTATGTTAATTGCAGTGGCTACCTAGTTACTTCAGAGCCCAATTCAAAGTGCTAGTTGTTACCTTTAAAGCCCTTCATGACCTAGGGCCCTCATGCTTATCGAACATCTCTCTCTGTATATTCCCCTGTGCTAGTTACATTCTTCAGACAGCCCCCCCCCCCGGGTAAGGTGCCCACCTTCAGGAGTGTCCATATGACTACAGTGAAATCAGAGGCTTTTTCCATGGTGGGCTCATTCCTCTGGAATAGCCAGCCAGGATAGGTGAGGATACTGCCTTCATCTACTATATTTAGGAGGGCATAAAGGCAGAGATAATTTGGTGGAGGGAGATCATTTCAGCAGATTTAGCTGTGCTAGTTTTAGTCCTGTTGTCTTTTTAATTCTTGTGTGTTTTAAGTCTTGAGTGCTTTTAAATTTGTGAATTTGAATCTGTGTTTTAATTATATTAATTGGACTGTTGTTTATGTCTTTGCAACCTGGTTGCTGCATTATTCGCTACCTTGAGTCCAAGAAGATAAGGCGGAATAGAAATGTTTTAAATAAATACATTTAAATAAATACTGTAAGAGAGATTAGCAAGAGGCATCTAGCTAGGGTAACATAGTACTTATATAACGCAATGCATTCTTTTAAAATTGCACCTAGTTCAAACAATGAATAAGTAAGAGCTGAAATATGTGGGGAGTTTGGTTGGACAGGACTGATAGATTAGAGTGGAATTAGATTTCCAATTCCGTCTGATTGGGCGGTGGTGTGCTACGATCTTTTTCATTTTTATCATCTTTTATCTGTTCTTTCAGACTTGCTGGTTTGGATTTCAATTTTGCTTTGCTTTGTTTCAAGGCAGCTGTTTGGCAGGCTTGAGCTTCTTTTATTTTCAGGATGTTTTCAGGATGTCCATTGATGAGACACTGAGGCCCCGGTCACACGGGCCAGATAACGCGGGGGGGGAGGCATGGCTCTTTGCGCCGGCACAATTAGACCTGCCAGAACGTGATCAGATGTGACGGCGGCACACCGCGGTTTCATCCGTCAGCACGTGCGCGTCAAGAACAGCCGGGGGAAAGCTGCGTGCCGACGCGATCACACAGAATGATTCCGTTGGCAGCCCGTGGCAAACCATTTGCTAGTACATTTGTTGAGATACTTTTTAACTGTGCAGCTTCGGCAGCACACTACGAGTTGGCCACGGGTGTGCTACGCTTGCCAGATGTTGCGGTGTGATTGTGCCCTGAAAATCTGCCCAGCATTCGTGGCCCTCCCGAAGCAAATTCAGTGTGTGAATGGGGTCTGAGGCAGAGGAGCATTGTTTTGGCCATATTTAATTGATTTTAGCTTGTGCTTTGGACAGCTGTTTTGGATAGCTTTCTTATTTTGCTTCTGACTCTTTTCCTCTTCCTGTGGGAAGGGGGGGGGGAGACTCTCTCTTCTCCTTTTATCAGCGAGAAGCAAAAGTTCTCTCCATAGTTTTATTTTCAGCTGTCTCACCAGCTATATACACAGTCTTCAATAGATTAAAACTGTCGCTGCAGCTTTTCATTGTCTGTATGTCGATGGGGCTCCGACCCTTCAAATAGTTTATTGTTTAAATTTAGTGCTTGCTGTAAAAGCTCCCCTCCCCTCTATTCTTCTTCTGGTGGGATGAGATAGGGTGTGGCAGAGCGGTGGAGTGGCAAGAAGGCTGAGAAGCCCAGGTGGAGAACAGAATAAAGAGAGTTTGAGGGAACTTGTTTATTTTCCATTTTATTTCCCTTTATTATTGTTTAGTATACAAACTAATTTTGTGCTGTTTACCCGGCACAATTAGACCTGCCAGAACGTGATCAGATGTGACGGCGGCACACCGCGGTTTCATCCGTCAGCACGTGCGTATCAAGAACAGCCGGGGGAAAGCTGCGTGCTGACGCGATCACACAGAACGATTCCGTTGGCAGCCCGTGGCAAACCATTTGCTAGTACATTTGTTGAGATAATTTTTAACTGTTCAGCTTCGGCTATGCTTGCCAGATGTTGCTGTGTGATCACGCCCTGAAAATCTGCCCAGCATTTGTGGCCCTCCCGAGGCAAATTCGGTGTGTGAATGGGGCCTGAGGCAGAGGAGCATTGTTTTGGCCATATTTAATTGATTTTAGCTTGTGCTTTGGACAGCTGTTTTGGATAGCTTTCTTATTTTGCTTCTGACTCCTTCCCCCTTCCTGTGTGGTAAGGGGGGGAGACTCTCTCTTCTCCTTTTATCAGCGAGAAGCAAAAGCTCTCTCCATAGTTTTATTTTCAGCTGTCTCACCAGCTATATACACAGTCTTCAATAGATTAAAACTGTAGCTGCAGCTTTTCATTGTCTGTATGTCGATGGGGCTCTGACCCTTCAAATAGTTTATTGTTTAAATTTAGTGCTTGCTGTAAAAGCTCCCCTCCCCTCTATTCTTCTTCTGGTGGGATGAGATAGGGTGTGGCAGAGCGGTGGAGTGGCAAGAAGCCTGAGAAGCCCAGGTGGAGAACAGAATAAGGAGAGTTTGAGGGAACTTGTTTATTTTCCTTTTTATTTCCCTTTATTATTGTTTAGTATACAAATTAATTTTGTGCTGTTTAACCCTTATAACCCTTTTCATACCATATCAGTTCGGGTTTTCGCAATTTTAGAGATTTACCTTAGGCTCTAACAGCTTAAGGGTTAATTGCTAAATGAATGAAAAAGAGTTTTGCCTTAGGTCTCTTAGACATTTAAAAACTGATTTGCTTTTTAATATAATAAATATTATAATAAATTAAATATTGGAACTTAAGTAGTTTTAAACTGATTTTTAAATTGATTTCAGCTATCTGTCTAGACAAACTGATGAAGCTTTACTCGATTAAATGATATACACAGTTATGGGAAGAAAAAAGGTGCAAGCCCTTGATGAAAATCTACCTCCCTCTAATCAGAGCAGGATGGATGAGTTTTGTACTATAAAAACTTCTAATAGGTCTCCTTCCCTCTTTATAAGGAACATGATCCCTCCCCCCAGTCCCTTAAACATTTCCTCAGATCCCCCTTTCGGAACTCCATCCTGTATAGCAATTATAGATGAGCTCTTTTTTGGGGGGGGGATAAGAAATGGAAAAAAACCCTACAATTAGATCAAAAAATGCTGGCAAATCAGATGTTTCAAATATCTAATACCTTAGGGGAAATTTTTGAGAAATCAGATATAATGACAAAGTTTATAGAAGACTTGCTAGTAAGGGGAAAGCTAGTAAGGGGAAAGAACAAGGGAAGCAGAAGTCCAGAAATGAAAGCAGCAAGAGAGAAAAGAGAGAGGAGGATTAGGATTGCCTAACTGGAAGTTGTACTACCAAGCAGCAGCATTAAGATGGGTAAAAGAATGGTTACTCTTAGATAATACTAGAATATTGAACCTTGAAGGGCATGACCTGAAGATGGGATGGCATGCTTATATATGGTATGGGAAGGATCAAATACATTCAAACTTTAGACAACATATGATAAGGGGAGCTTTATTATGGATATGGAATGAAATTAAAGAAAAATACTACAGAAAGACACCAAAATGGGTATCACCACTAGAAGCTTACATAAAACCTTCTCTCATAAAACCATGTGATAGAGAAAGCTACGAAACACTGTTGGATGAGAATAACAAGTTAAAATCAGATGAAATTTTATTAAAACTATATAAAATAGAATTAACATGGTGGGAAGTTATGCAACTACGATCTAGACATGCTAAGGATGTAATAGTAGGATTTCAAGAAGAAAAAACACAATTAGATAAGATCTGGTTATCAACAAGTGACAAAATGATTCAGAAAATCTATAGATTTTTGTTGGATGAATATTTACAAGATGAAAGGGTTAACTCTACAATGGTAGCATGGATGAAAGACATAGGACATACGATTGATATAGACCAATGGGCAAGTACATGGAAATCGTTGAAATATATGAGGGCGTCTAATTATAACGGAAATATCAATCAAGTTTTCCACTGGTGGTATTGATCTACTGATAGGATAGCCAAGTGGCAACCATCAATATCAAACATTTGTTGGAAATGTAAAAG
>NW_015164356.1:64745-66871 GCF_001447785.1 Gekko japonicus | reverse complement strand
CTTAACCACTACACCAAACTAGCTGGCTGAGGTTAGTAGTTGAACTTGAAGCTACTCTCCCCCAGTACTCTCCCCCAGTACTCTCCCCCAATTGCCAATTAGGCTTGCCAGAGCCCTGTTGGGGCCTGGGAATCCCCCACTCTGGGGACCCTCCCCCCAGTGCCAATCAGCTGGCCAGTGGGGGACTTATCAACAGCAAAAGGAGGCTCAGGCCCACAGTGCCAGCAATGTGGTGACATCTCTTCTGGTGCACACCAGAAGTGATGTCATCGTATAGCTGGTGATATGGGAATGCTCTGGTATGTGGGCAAAACTCTATCGTAAAATGGCTTCTCCCATTTAGTTTTTGCCCAAATTCCAGAACATCCTCCATGTTGACAGTGATGTGATGATATCATTTCCACTGTGTGCCGGTAGTGATGTCACTGGTGCTGGTGCTGCTGGCCTAGGCCTCTCTTTGCTCCAGGTAAGTCCCCCCCTACCCCCACCCTGTGCAAATTGCCAGAGGTACCTGGCAGCCTTACCTGGAATGACAACTGATCTGCAGAATACAGAGATCAGTCCCCTTGGAGAAAACAGCTGCTTTGGATGGTGGACTCTGTGGCACGATACCTTGCAGAGGTTCTATCCCTTCCCTCCCCAAACTCCACCCTCCCCACTAGGGTCACAAAGTGACTCACCAAAATAAGCGGGGGAGAGTTGGTCCTGTTCTGGGACATTCACGCGCGTGTCACCCGGAAGTGACGTCATCACACCGGGCACGTTGCCGGGCGACACTCTAGGAACCGGCCTGAAAACTCTATGGTACTATAGAGTTTTCAGGCTGATTGCTAGAGCGTCAGCCAGTGTGACGTGCCCAGCATGACGACATCACTTCTGGGTGACGTCATCATGCTGGGCACGTCGGCCAGATCTTGTCACTTCGGGTGGGGTTCCCCCCGCTGGCCAGACCTGGACTGGCGGATTGGGGGCCCTTTTAGTGGGGGAATCCCCACCACCCGGGTGGACTTGGCAGCCCTACTCCCCACCCTCCATGCCCAAATCTCTAGGAATTCCCCAACCTGGAGCTGGCAACCTTATGCCATACTCCAATGCTTCCTTGGTCAGTGGGCTTAGCAGCATCTTAGGATAGGCAAATGTTTGTCTCAGCCTCACTGTGGTAAAATATCAATCCTCTGATGGCTTCCACATGGGTTATCTGCTTTGGCTTCAATGTTCAAAGTGGGATTTCCCCCTGGTACATTTGTGTACATCCTGAGGTTTCATTGGTTTTCTCTTGTCTTTCTCAAAACTGCTTTACTCTGAGGTTCTGGACAGGATCACAATAGAGCCTGGATAGCTGCTGCATGGGTGGGGAAGTTTGAATGAATGTTTTGCCTCGTTTGATGTTTTTGTTTCAGACCATTCCGATAGTTAAAGAGGCTAAGACATTGAACTTGTGGCAGAAAGAAATATCGAAATTTGTCTGGGCCGGGAAGAAGCCAAGGATTAAAATGAAGATTCTTTGTGATGCAAAAGAAAGAGGTGGACTTCAATTACCCAATATCAGACTTTATCATGATACGGTGTGCCTAACCTGGTTAGAGCAATGGGTTAATTTGGATAACAAGAAGCTGTTGGCACTTGAAGGGCATGACTGTAAGTTTGGATGGCACGCCTACTTGTGGTACGGGAAAATAAAAATGGACAAGCTTTTTAAACATCACTACATAAGAAGATCTTTGTTTGAGACGTGGTCAAGGTATAAATGATTCTTTTTTGAAGAAACACCACTCTGGATAGTTCCGGCAGAAGTAATTAAACCATATTCGAGACACAAAGGAGAAGACTGGATACTGTACAGAGACATTTTAAAAACAGAAGGGAGAAATTTTGAGATAAAAGGAAGAGAAGAAATAGACTTTGAATATGATTGGCTAAATTACAGACAGATCTATGACCTATTTAAATCTGACAAAAGAGAGTTTGGGTTCAGGGGGAAATATAATGAAATGGAATGTGTGTGGGTGGAAAAGGGTAAAAAAATGATACCTAAAATTTATAAGGTATTATTAAAATAGTATACAGAAGATGAGACTGTGAAAGAACAAATGATAAAATGGGCAATTAATATGAATAAGGAAATA
>NW_015164356.1:24010-64613 GCF_001447785.1 Gekko japonicus | reverse complement strand
CTGTACATGGAGGCTCCAGCAATGGCTATTAGCCATTGATGTACCACTCCTCCATGAATCTATCTAACCCCCTTTAAAAGCCATCTATGCCCTTGGCCATCACTACTTTCACTGGCAGAGAATTCCACAGTTTAATTATTGTTCAGTAAAGTAGTATTTTCTTTTATCTGTCCTGACCCTGTTTCTCAAAAATTTTATTAGGGACCCGCAAATTCTAGTATTATAAGAGAGAGGCTTGCCAATCTCCAAGCAGGGCCTGGAGATCTCCTGGAATTACAGAGATCAGTTCCCCCAGAGCAAATGGCTGCTTTGGAGAGTAGATTATATACCTTAAAAGAGGATTACTATAAAAAAGAAATATACATTTAAAACCATATAAAACCATACATATAGAGCCGAGCATTTACCGACTACATAATATTGTATAATGCTGCATAAAACAATTACTCATTGGTAGTTTTCCTGGCATAGCTTTATCGCTGATCGTAAAAACTTGGCCATGATCAGGCCTTGGATGGGGCCAGAGCTCGCCAGTACGGCGCTCCGGGAGAGAGGCATCAGGGGGGCGGTCACATGGGGAAGCCCTGCCCCCTTCTTCCGGATGCCCTCTGCTTCCAGCCTCATTCTGTTGCAGAACGAGGAAGAAGCAGGAGGGTAAGTTGGCTTCCTCCCCCCCATCTCTGCCTGGCCGAGGCTGCTGCACGCAGCCTCCGCTAGGCCTCCAGGCCCCATCCCAGACCTTCCCGGAGGTGCACGAAGCCACGCACCCCGGGAAAAATCTCCCCCTGGTCTCTGCCTGGCCGAGGCTGCTCCACGCAGCCTCCACTAGGCCTCTCGGCCCCATCCCAGACTTTCCCGGAGGTGCGCAAAGCCATGCACCCCAGGAAAAATCTCCCCCCTTGGTGCATAGCCAATTTATTTATGGGTTCTTTTAAAGAGGAGTGGATTATGAATAATGCCACCAATCCTTACTTTAAAAACATATTATTTTATAAACGTTATATTGATGATTTATTTTTGATGATTAATGATATGGGAGTAGTTATGCCCTTTGTACAATGGATTAATGAAGTTCACGAATCTATTAAGTTTGTGCACACAGCTAGCCTCACAGAAGTCAATTTTTTGGACACAACAGTTTACATTAAGGATGGATGCGTTTACCATCCATCCTTCCAGGGGAGGAACCGCCGGGCGGGCCCCTGCCCTCCCCGGGGGGAGGGAGGGAGAGAGAGAAGAGGGAGGGGGCAGCCCAGGCCAGTCGGTCACGCTCCCAGGGATCTCGGGTCCCATCGGCCACTGGGCGTGCCAGGAGGAAACTGGAGTGGCCCGGCTCCTCCCCTGGGCTCCTTCGCTGGGGCGGGCAGCTGGACCTCCTTCTCTCCAGGCCCTGCCTGGAGGCTGGCAACCCTGTAATTGGTGGGTGTGCACCGGGGGGGGCACCAGAAGGTAGCCCCTTGTAGGGTGCAAAAACCCCTCGGGCCGGCCCTGGTGACTTTGAACCAGTCATGCACTCTCAGCCTAACCTGTTTGCAGAGTTGTTGCTGTAAGGATAAAATGGAGGAGTGGAGGATACCGTAAGCTACTCTGGGTCCCCGTTGGGGAAAAAGGCATGGGTATAAATGAAGTAAATAACATAAATAAAATACAAGATTCAAGAAACTTTGCAAGGCCACCCTGTTCCACAGAGCTTTTTTGAGTCGGTCCATCAGTCGATGAATTTTATAGCTAGGATTTGTGGGGGGGGGGTTTCGAGTACTCCCAACAGGGTTATGATTTTTTTTATGAGTTGGAGTATCTGATTGATTTCATGGGAGTAAGGGGGGAAAGCATAGCGTGGTATAGTGATTAAGAGCGGCAGACTCTAAGCTGGAGAACCGGATTAGATTCCCCACTCCTCCACACGAAGCCTGCTGGGTGACCTTGGGCCAGTCACAGTTCTCTCAGAACTCTCTCAGCCCCACTTACCTCACAGAGTGTCTGTTGTGTGGGGAGAGGAAGGGAAGGTGATTGTAAGCCGCTTTGAGACTCCTTAAGGCAGAGAAAAGCGGGATATAAAAACCGACTCTTCTTCTTTTCATAACAGCAAGGAATACTTAAAAGACTCTTTAAAGACTTTGAATTTAACTCTGGGTCATTAAATGTTGACGTAAACTTTTTTTTTACTCTTATTTTAAATCTCCCCACAACTAGGGTTGCCAAATCTGTGTTGGGAAATTCTTGGAGGTTTGGGGGCAGAGTCTGAGGAGGATGGAGTCTGGGGAAGGGAGGGACTTTTGCAGGGTACGATGCCAAAGCGTCCACTCGCCCAAGCAGCCGTTTTCTCCGGGGGAACTGATCTGTGCAGTCTGGAGACCATTTGTAATTCTGGGTGATCTCTGGGGGACCTGGATGTTGGTAACCCCCCTCCCCCCGTGACCTCTGAAAAGACACCCCTTCAGCACAGAAGTGATGATAACCTATGTAAAATGAAAGATGCCCAGTATGGATTCTTCTCTCTCTGTGGTTTTGTATTTTGGGGGTTTTGTTTGTTTGTTTGTTTTGAACAGTTTTCTTTCCTCAGGGACTGACTAGGTCATGCTAGTGAAAAATGTGAGGAGGAAATAAGAAGGCTTATTGTAATATATCCAGTTCAGACCGCGTGGCCAGCTTGGGCTCCACGCGGTCCAGCACAAGCGTCGAGCTTCGCTCAAAGAGACAATGGACGATGCGGATCCTAGCCCGTACCAATCAGTGGGCTAGGTTCCCAGCCAAGAGCCTATGGAACTCTTGGCCACTGTAAATAACCAATCGGGAAGTGGGGGGGTGTTTTGGGTGGCGGTTCCACAGCACATATAAGCCGGCCTGCGAGCCGGCTAAAGTTGTCTTGTTCTTGATCTAATAAAGTACGCTAAGCTGAAATCACTCATCCGTCTGCGTACTTTTCACTCATGCAGCTGGATTTGACAACAACCTTCTACAAATTCGACTCCAGATCAGCAAGAATGGAAAAGAAAGGGCTGTAAGGCCACAAAATAAGCTGTGGCAGGGCTGAACAGGACAAACATGCTCCCCAAAGGAAATAAAGCAGATCTTGGTCCAGTCGTTGTGCCGGAATGCAGTGGCCTTCTTGGTTTTATATTGGGATGGAGCAAACGTTGGGACGAGCGTGCACTGTAGGCGATCAGGATGTGTTTAACAGCTGAGCTCACTCTCTTTGCTGGTCTATTTGCCTCGCTCTTTTTTGCCTAAGTCTCTTTACCTCAAACAGCTTTGTGTTGTGGTGGTGTAGTTTTGTTCTTTTGCGGGGGGGGGGGCCTGAAACGCCCTCAGCACACTCTTGCATGGTCATGAGCTGTAGGGTCGTAGGTGGTCAGGGCAGGTAATGAAACACTGTGGGAAGGGGAACTGTGCCTACTGTAATGCTGTACAAAAATGGGCATGCATGAAAACTTTGATAACACTAAGACTATATTTATTTATCAATTTTATATCCCACTCCCTCTCCCCCGAAAAGGACTCAGGTGGCTAACAGCATATAAAATACACCTGATTAAAAACAATACAAAAGGTGCAAGAAATAAACTTTTTTTAAAAATAAAATGATTAAAAATCTATCCCCATGAAAATCTATCCACTATCAAGCAGGGTAGGATGTGTGGATGGTGAAGAGTCACACCTGAAGCATACCAGCTGCCTGGTAGATCACGGTCACCCAAAGGCCGCTTGAAAAAGGACAGCCATTCATGCCCTGTGGAACCAAGGGAGGTCTTGCAAGGTGTGCACCGCTTCACGCAGCTGCTTCCACAGGAGGGGGGGGCACCACTGAGAAGGCCCTCATCCTTGTTGCATACCAAATTGTAAGACTATTAAAAATAATACAATATTTAATTATAATCAGTGGCTGGCTGGCTGATTTGCTCACTACTTTAAAGACTGGGTGCTGATAGGTATACCACAACGACAGGTCTCGGGGAGGAGGAAACTGGAATTGTCATCCGGCTTGGTGAGAAGGTGCATATGGTGAAATACAGCTAATTACAGCATAATGTATGGTAATGTTTGAATGCAGTAAACAACAACAACCACCCAAACCAGTTCAAAATGTCTGAGAAGGGCTGAACCGACTGATAAAAAACTGACACCCTGCTCACAACCAGTGAATGTAACATGAATAAGAACCCTTTCGGCAACACCACGAGGACTTCCTATCAGAGATGAGTTGTGAGTTTCCCATTGGAAACTCCATTCAGAGATGCATGCGGGTGGGGGAATTGAGATCAGCACACAGGGAGGCGTTTATGCTTTCCTCCTCCTCTGCTGTCTTCCCGATCTGAAATGGCCCCAGCAGGATTCTATTTGCCCCCTTGGGCAAACCTGTGTGTCAACGGGTCAAGTAGTGCTCCCTGGGGCCATTTCATGTTCGCAAAATGGTGCAGGAGGGAAGGTGCAAGCACCCTCACCCTCTGTGCCATGCTCCTGATTAAGGTGGCCCCCCCACACGCAAGGGACTTGTAACTCACATCCACACGGAAGCCCAAAGGCAGTCAACGAATTTGTACTGATAGCCCAGGCTAGTCTGATCTTGTCAGATCTCAGAAGCGAAGCAGGGTCAGCTCTGGGTTAGTACTTGGATGGGAGACCACCGAGAAATCCCCGAATCGCTGCACAGACGCAGACAATGGCAACCCACCTCTGAACGTCTCTTGCCTTGAAAACCTTATAGCCAGGGGTCGTTTCGTAGAAAAAGAGCTAGGGGAACTCATTAGCATAACTCATTAGCATATGCCACACCCCCTGACATCACCGGAAGTGTGTCATAAGGCCACACACCCCGCCCCCAATAGCCCCGGCCGCCGCCGCCGGCCTTGCAGCTCCACTGCCGAGCCCCATGAGGGGCCCGGCGGTGGACCTGCAAGGCCGGCGGGAGTGCAAGGAAGCCCCGCGAAGGCCCTCCCTGGCCCCAGGCAGGCAGGGGTGGGGAGAGGCAGGGAGGAAGCAACTTACCCTCCCTCTTCTCCTGCCTCCTCCTGGCTGAATGAGGGCCGGAAGCGGGGGGCGGGGCTTCGTCATGTGCTCCGCCCCCCGTACCTCACCCGGGGGAACTGCGATCCCCCCCGAAATAACCTCTGCTTATAGCATATGTTGGCTGCAACTTGACAGCAAAAAAAAAAAAAAGGGAAGGAAGGAAGAAAAGAGTGAAACCCTGAATGACACCAGGGGAGTGGGGTTGGGGCAGGAATCTCCATTTTCCTTTATATGTCTGGAAGCAAAAGCACCAGACATTTACTCACTGCTGTAGTGAAGACTGCGAGACACTAAGCAAGCCGCAGTGACCTCACCTGATAGCACCAGGGGCTTTAAGTATAAAATACTAGGTACGGTTTCTAGTGCTCTGGGAATCCATGTCTAGACACTGCTTTTACTCCGTGAAGCTGTTCTTTATTTGATCATCTCATTATCTGCTAACCAAACTCTTGCTCTTCTGGTTTTCCAGGAGACCGGCTGCAGTCTCGGATTTCCTACCCACCTGCTCTCCTGTTCAGCCCTTTCCCCCCCCCTCCAGCTGCTTCCCCCTCTTCTGTGTGGAGACAAAGCAGCCTGATTAGCGGAGAAAAGGTAGCTGCTTCCTTTGATCCCTTCAAAACAAACACCGCAGAGTGATTGTCTGCGGAGACTTTATCTGGATCAATAGGAATTCACCTCGAATGGCCCCAGCCGTCCGCCTTCAGAGCCATTAGACTCACCTGGATGAATATGGAGTCTCTGTGAGACCTCCGTAACCAACCAGGACTGGAGGGCTGACTTGATTTTAATGCACGGTGAAGGAGAAGACTTTACCTATGTACATTTCTTGGCTCCATTTCCGGCACTGAGTTCCCAGTGGGAACTATGAGGTCAGTTCTCACATTATTCACTTAACATGTACAGAAAACACAGTGTTACATGTGCCTTCGTGTCTAGTCATGCCGGCCACATGACCACAGAAACGTCTTTGGACAGTGCTGGCTCTTCGGCTTGGAAACGGAGATGAGCACCGCACCCCTAGAGTCAGATTTGACGGGCTTTTGAGCAAGGGAAACCTTTACCTTTACCTTACAGGAACTCATGGTAAAGTGGCTTCCTTCCAGCCTTCATAAGAACATATGGAGAACCCAGCTGGATCAGATGAGTGGTCTATCTAGTCCAGCATCCTGTCTCACACAGTGGTCAACCAGTTCCTCTGGAGGGCCAACAACAGGGCATGGAGGCCGAGGCCTTCCCTTGATTTTGCATCCTGGCTCTGGGATTCAGAGCTTGAGTGCCTCTGAATGTGACTTTAGTCACCATGGCTAGTAGCCACTGACAGACCTGTCCTCCTTGAATCTGTTGAATCCCCTTTTAAAGCTGTCTGTGTCTGGGACTATCACTTTATTGTTGTTGTTCAGTTGCACAGTCGAGTCCAACTCTTTGTGACCCCACGGACCACATCACGCCAGGCCCTCCTGTCCTCCGTTGCCCTCCGGAGCTTGCCCAACTTCATGCTTGTTGCATCGATAACACTGTCTGACCATCTCATCCTTTGCCGTCGCCGTCTTCTTTGACCTTCAGTCTTTCCCAGCATCAGGGTCTTCTCCAGTGAGTGCTCCCTTCTCATTTGGTGGCCAAAGTATTTGAGCTTCAGCTTCAGTATCTGGCCTTCCAAGGAACAGTCAGGGTTGATTTCTTTTAGGATTGACGGATGTCATCTCCTTGCAGTCCAAGGGACTCTCAAGAGTCTTCTCTAGCACCACAATTCAAAAGCATCTACTCTTCGCGCTCGGCCTTCCTTATGGTCCAACTCTCGCAGTCATACATGACTACTGGGAATACCATTACTTTGACCATACGGACTTTTGTTGGCAGGGTGATGTCTCTACTTTTTATTATGCTGTCTAGGTTTGCCATCGCTTTCCTCCCAAGGAGCAGGCGTCTTTTAATTTCATAGCTGCAGTCACCGTCTGCAGTGATCTTGGATCCCAGGAAAGTTATTACCTGGCAGCAAATTCCGCATTTTAATCATTCTATTGTGTAGTGGGTTAACCGCATGGCGAGGCCACCGCGGCTCACATAACATCCTGCACGCTTCACTGCTACACAACAAAGACAAAGGGCAACGGCCCGTGGGCCAACTATATACACATATGGGGACACCCCCTAGGTCCCGTTGGTGGGTTTGAATTTACCACCAACGTCCCATTGGTCCCTCAGTGGAGAGACCAGGAGCCTTGTCCCCATTGTTCTTCCAGAGGCAAGCTCTGGGGTGTTCCCTGGCCTCTGGTGGCAGTCAGCGGACACAACACATTCGCTGTGTAAAGAGGTATTTCTTTTTGTCCATCCTGAATCTACTGCCCATCAGCTTCATCGGATGCTTCACCTCGCTTGTGTTCTCAGACAAGAGCAGGTAAATTTCCTGGCAGTGGTGGACCCAAGGACCACACATTACAATGAATTAGGGTTTTTATGATATATAGTCTGAGAAATAGTTACATTCATAAAGTGCTGTTTTGCTTATGATGTTAAGGATATCATTTTGGGAATATAAAGGTTGTGGGAGGAGGACAATTGTTTTTTTATTTCATTTATAATTCACCTTTCTCCCCAATTGGGACACAACGCAACTTACGTTGTTCGCCTCGCTTTCCTTTTATTCTCACAACAGCAACCCTGTGAAGTTCAGCGGAGAGAGAATGACTGACCCAAGATCACCCAGCAAGGTTCAGTCAGAGTAAGGATTCGAACCTGGGTCTCCCATATCCTGGTCCAATGTTAACCACTATACCACACTGGCTGTCTGATACTTTGAAGAAGGGTATAATTTTCCTGTTTTGTTTCAGTGATGTATGCTGCAGTTATTATATTATTACAAGCTGGGCACTTGCAAGGACTCACGGACGGCATCTTATTTTTCACCTCCCCCACTCTTTTCTCTTTCCTTTGCCTGAAACCCCCGTGTAGTCTCTCCCCTTTCCCTGCCAACCTACCTTTATCTACCACCCCTATCTTCAGTTTTTCTTCCTTCTCTCCACCTGTCAGACTCTCCCTGGGAAAACTCAGCAGAGTGCTGGCTGCCAGTTGTACAGTGGGGAACTGGCCAGAACTCGTGGGGGCACCCCACTTTCCCCTTTATCTCCCTCCCCACACTATTGCCTCTTCCTCCTGGTAGACCCTTTCCCTGCTTCTTTTTCTCCTTCCGACCTACCAACCAACCTTTTATCTGCCCCCGTCTTCCCTTTATTTATTAGTGCATGTATGCCTGTCTCTGCAATGAGGACCCAAAGCAGCTTGCATCACATTTCTTTCCTCTATTTTATTCTCACAACAACCCTGTATATTAGGCTAAGAGTGTGCCACTAGCTAGGGTTGCCAAGTAGTACTCACCTCTTGAGTGGGGGACATAGAGTTTCCCCTTGGATGGTCGTGGCCCCGCCCCCAGCGTGCCCGGCGTCATAACGTCACTTCCTAGTGACGTGCACGCCGGGGGTGGGGTTCCCCCGGGGCCCGATTCCGCGGTGGCGGAAATCGGGCCTCCAAAGCGGGGGTTTACCCGCCCCCACTTGGCAGCCCTACCACTAGCCCAGGCTCACCCAGTAATCTTCCATGGCAGAGCAGGGTTTTGAATCTGTGTCTTTCAGGTCCTAGTCTGACAGTCTAACCTCTGCACTACACTGGCTTCCATGGGGTGGTTGCTGTTGAATAGCTGGGCGTGGGTGAGTCGTGCAAGTTAGATGGTGGCAAGCTGCACTGTGATTTCTTGTGGGCTTGGCTCCAATAAGGCCTTCCTCAGATTTTGAAACATCCCTGGAAAGGGCTTGAAGGCTGTCAGTTATTTTGTGGCAACAGCCACAATGGGATACCGAAATGGTATTTGCTTCTTTAAGTGACAGGCACTGCTTCTATTGTGTTTTGGGCGGAAAGGTTAACCACCCCTTACTATTGGTTCAAGTTTTCAGATTTTTCTGTAAACCTAGTTCCTCTGGAGGGCCAACAACAGGAGCGACAGGCACTGCTTCTATTTGTTCAAGTTTTCAGATTTTTCTGTAAACCTGGGGCTTTTACCAAGTTTGAAGAAGTATCTGTCTCGTATGTTAATGGTCCCAGCCTCTGTATTTAAGTATCCACAGAGACTTTACTTGAATCAGTAGCATTAGGTGGTGGTGGGGGGACTTATTTCACCAATTTTGTTTCTCCAAGTGGAGTGTGCTGTGCATGTGGAGCAGCAAAAACAGGGAAGTAACTCCCACCCTGCCCCCAGTGCTGTTTCAGTGCAGGGAAACAGCTGATTGGGGGGGGGGGGAGGAGGCAGGAGCCATTCCCCCTCCCCCAGCAGTGTTCTGAGCCTGTGTGTGAGATGTTCAGGCACTCCTTTTTTTCTTTTTTAATCCAAATGTAAAGCAGGTTTGGGAAAGGGAGTTATCGGGAATAAGGGAAGGAATGATTGGTGCATGATTAGAAGACAATGTTGCATGGAAAGGTGACCTCTGTAATTTTCTCTTTAACATGTTATTTATTTTTATTAAAAAGGTTTAGCATTTAGGGCCTAAGGAGCCGCAGAGCACGGGCAGTTGGTCAAGTTGCTCCTGCATTACCCACTGCAAGAGACCCCCCTCCCCGTTAGTCAGTCTGGCCTGCAGCAGGTGAGAGAAGGCCTCTGAGGGAGCGGCTAATTTCTTTGCAGGCCCAAGACAGAGGGCGATTCTGCATCTAGCATTCGCTCCACAATCTGTAGATGTTTGCTACAGTTTTGTGACTTAATTTGTCTACAGTAACTTTTTAAAAAATTATGCTCTTGTCATCAGTTTTGAATTCTTTTTAGAACAGATTCCCCCCCAAACATTTTAGTATTTTTACTGTTTTCGTTGACTATTAAAAAAGCAATCCCTTCGTAATAAACTCTGTACCAATTGTGCCACAACCAAATTAAAGGTCCATAACTAATTTGAGAGAGAGAGAGAGAGAGAGAGAGAGAGCGATTTTAGAGAGAGAGAGAGAGAGAGAGAGAGGATCCTAATCTAAAGAGTATTTTCCCTATCACAAATGGTCACTTTGTTTGGCATCTTGTGTGTGGGAGTATCAGAGCACTGTATCTTCAGGAGAGACCTGCAGAGACATGTGACTCCATGGAAGGCCATGTGCAGTGTGTGAGAGGACAAAGCAAGAGAGAGGAGAGGTCAGAGGGCAGCTCCCAGGTTATGACAAAGAGAGGCATCCCATTCAAGGAGATAACACCTAAACACGCTTAGAGTGATGTAGCGCACCCCCAATGTCGAGGCATGCTGAGTCGCTCAGTCCAACACATATAAATTATGATTCAGTTATACATGTAATTATAAAGTCGTCGGGTTTATTATAAATGTTACGTTGAAAACTTTAATACCTTGAATATTTTCTTTTTTGAAGCAATTTCATAATTGTACGAAAGCCACAAGGGTGCTGTCACTCATTGACCTGAATTCTCCCCCCCCACCCCAACTCTTCAACTGGAGAAGATAATTTAGGAGAGGGATATAGGCAGCCAGTGTTCTGCTGGGTTACAGAAACAGCTATAGTTGGCAGGTCTGCTGCAGTTCTTGCAAATCCGCTGGTTGTAGGTAGATTTGTCTCAGATGGCAAAAGATCATTAGCCCCCAACAAGTAAATTTGAAAGGCCTATGCTCGCTAGGGAGAACTTAACCAGTCTGCAGAGGTGGAAGCCCTTCCAGTCGGTAGAGCTACTCACTGGTTGCTTGACTAATGAATGTTCAGATGCGTCTTTGTAGGTGTGAACCCCAGACCTGCAAAGAACAGCAACTGTAGATTCTCTCATAGCTCCATCTCCACAAAGGAGAGGACATAACCCCCACGCATTCTGGGATCCTCCCAACCATGCGCAGATCCTACTGATACGCATGATAGCCATATCGTCTGAACAGGAGCACGGTGCATATTTTGGCACCTATTTTGCACAAACTTCAGTACGTGCGAATTAACTAGCGTATTCTTCAGGTTCTCATTTGTGCATACCAAAGCCGTACGAATGTTCAAATCTTGTTCTGACAACGTGGAACATCATGGGTGGTGAGTGCTCCCGATAGGCACAGTTGTTAGACCCTTGGTACGCATGGGTCTAATATCTGTAAAGGGCATTCCACGTTTTTGTGCAAAGAATCTGCTGGGACAGGATGGAACCTTAGTTAAAAGCTCTCTTGCCTCCAGCTTCACAAACATTGTTGCCAGGGGTTGATTAAAAAAAAGCCCTCATTGGCTCAGACCAGACAGCGGGGGACGCGTGCTTTCTTTAAAGTCAATAGTTCTCCGTTTTAATGCTCGTATTTATGTGGCACCCGCTCCCTGGCTTTAAGGCAGCCGAGCATCAAAAACAAAGTGAAACATGAGTCCCTGACCTCTTTCCCAGACTCACAATCTGTGTTTCAAAAACAGCAACACAAAACAGCGAGAGCCCCAGTCTAGCGAACAAAAGAACGGCTTTTACCAACTTGTCCCTGTGCCTTTGCACAAACGTCAGATATTCAGAATGTGTTCTGATTTGCGGAATGACAGTTATGTATGTTCAAAAGGGGAGGGGGGGAAATCAACACTGGAATGAAAATACCAAGATGTGAGGGAAAATAAATTAAAATACTGCTATAAAAGGTGTCTCATTTGTGTGTGTTTTTATCGGAGTCCAATCCTAGGTCAGGCACAGTTTCGTAACAGTTCCTTTGTAAAGAGAGACGGCACAAAGTGCCTTGCTGAAGGTTTTTGTTTTGACTCCAGTCTGGCAATGTTTTGTCTCTGAAAAACCTGAAAGAAAGCCAAGATGCAGCCATTCAAAGAAGGTTTTGGAAATTCTTGAGAGCCTCAGAATCAGGGATAGCCAACCCCTGCATTCTCAAAGGACACTCTGTTCTCATAGCACTAATTCGGGGACTGAAACAATCTGACCCTCCACTCGCAAAGTTACCTTCCGTAATCACATTTTGTGTTACTTGTTAGTTAACAGCTTCTCTTGCAAACTGCAGGCGTTTCCCAGCCACCCATCTTTGTCCTTTGGGTGGTCCAAATTAGGCTTTGATTATGATGATGACTGACCACAATGAAACCACTCGTTTCCATGAAAAGACAAAATTTAACTTATCTGGTAATTGGGTTGGATCCTTTCCAAGGGTGTAGACTTTCCAATTTCCCGGGAGGGGCTGGGGCTGGGCCAGAGGCATTGCTTTGATAGGAGCAAGGGTGGCTCCTGGGGGAGGCTGAGCACCTTCCTGAAAATTTCGGCGGGGGCTGATGCCCCACCGCCCCCACGAAGATTACGCCTATGCTGCCAGGCTCCAGCAGGGCCCATGGCTCCAACAGCAAAAGAGTGAGGGTGTGGGCGGGTGAGCCCTGGAAGAAGAGTGCTGTGGCCCTGGTCCCAGGTGGTGCTCCGGCTGGGCACCCAGGCACAGGAGGAGGAGGAGGAGGAGGAGGCAGAAGAGAAGGAGGAAGAGGTGCCCCAACCTGGATCATGCCATGCACTGGCCCCACTGGCTTCTGAGCACCCCTGAAAGTCCCTGGACTGCACCGGACATGGTAGAGGGGCACCAGTTGAGGCCCGCCAGCCCCACCTCGCCTGTCACCCGTGCACCTGGCTGCCTCGCGCTACTTCCTGCAGCAGCTGCCCCACACCACTGCCGTCACCAGCTTGGGACCCACAGCCCCTCCCCCCAACCGCCAGACTGGAATGGAAGAAGAAGAAGAGATTGGATTTATATCCCACCCTTCACTACCCAAAGGTGTCTCAGAGCGGCTGACAAACTCCTTTCCCTTCCCCTCCCCACAACAGACACCCTGTGAGGTAGGTGGGGCTGAGAGAGCTCTTGACAGAAACTGCTCTTTTTCAAGGACAGCTCTTATCAGAACTACGGCTTGCCCAAGGCCATCCAGCCAGGTGCAAGTGGAGGAGTGGGGGAATCAAACCCGGTTCTCCCAGATTAGAGAGGAGCCAGTGGGGCTGCTGGCAGGCGGGGAAGCAAGCCATGCTTGGGGAAGGGGATGGAGTGGCAAGCAGTTCTCCAGGCGGCCCAGAGAGTCGGGGAGGGGGCTGAGCTGGATTAAAATTGTGGGGCCTTGGCTGGGGGAGGCCGGGCCCTGAATGATGCCAATGTAGCTATGGGCCTGCTTGCATGGACTGCATTTTCTTGAGTGGCATGAAGTCAAGAGGGAAGGAAGGTGGCATGGTATAGCCCTATCTTGTCAGTTTCTTGGAAGCTAAGCAGGGTCAGCCCTAGTTAATACTTGGATGGGAAACCTCCAAGGAAGACCGAAGAGAAAGGCAACGGCAAGCCACCCCTGCTTCTCACTTTGGAAGCCCCTCACTGGGGTCACCATAAGTCGGCTGCAACTTGGTGGCACTTTACACACACACAAAAGTCAAGAAGCTGACTGGTGGTGGGCCCACTCCCTTGTCCTTCCACAACTATTGTTGTTGTTTTTTAATTTACATTTTATTAATAGTATAATACATCAAAGTACAAAGCACAAATGTGAAAACAACAGGGGTACAAAAACTCTGAACTATGAAACAATCATGTATATGTAAAAAGCACTAGTTACAGATGTTCAATAAAGACCGTTTCAAATTCCACCAACTTCAATATGATTTTAGAAAAACAAATAGGAAAATAAAATAAAATCTACATCGATATACTAACATGCTGTTGTAACACAGCAAGGTAGCAAATAACAGAGCATGATCCGTATTAGAAAGTAAGGATTAGAATAGAGTTATAACATTCATTACATCGTTGGAAGAAGAAAGGGAAAAATTCACACCCATTTCTGAAATTGTGACCAAGAAGTGGGTAAAAACTCTTAGGAAGTCCAAAATTGGGTCCCATTTCTCCATAAATGAAGATCTGTGTTTAGTGTTAAGGAGGCATTGTTTAATTTGTTGGTGACACAGTCCACTAGGAACTGAGCCTATAGTTTACGATACCAGAGTTCGATAGTGGGTGGGTTGACATCCTTCCAGCAGGTGGCTATGGATGTTCTTGCAGCAAATATCATAATGTCTAAAGTTGCCTTATTTTATGTTTTTCTATATATACTGGCCAATGTTCAAGGAAAAGGTTCTCAGGACAAATTGGCATGTCTATGTCCGTAATTGTTTTGACATATCGTTGTATTTCTTTCCAAAACGTTTGGATCCCGTCACACTGCCACCAGCAGTGGGTGAATGTGCCAATCTGCTGACATCCCTTCCAGCACAAAGGAGACTTTGTTGAACTCACATGGGAAAGTTTTTGCAGTCATAAGTTTAAACTTTTGCAGCTCCATGGGTATAGAACGGGGGAAGCGATTTCTTGAAGTCCAAAGTGCAGACCAGAGCATCATCTAAAGTGAGATCATAATCTTTTTGCCATGAGATTTGGTATGGCATAGATTTAGTGGGAGTGTGTTTAAATAGCAATTGGTAAATAGCTGATATCAGTCCTCTATTTTGTGTCACAACTATTGTTACAAGCCAGCATGGCAACAAAATGAGGAACATGGAATACCAATGTGCAAGTTGATTTCACAGTTTGTTGAGAGTTCCGTTATGGTGTGCTGAACAAAAGCATGACTTTATGCTTGTCTCGAGAAGATGGCTTGGAAGGAATAAAGCGAGGGCAGCCTATGCACAGAAAACACATGCGCCGTATCCTTGTTGGATGCTGAGGAATAGCACAATAACGTCTTCTTTGAGTGAAGGCCTGGTGTAGGCAGAACGGAACTATGTTGATGTGCCATCTTATTTCTTGAACTGCACTCTTGAAGCTAACCCCAAGAATGGTTTGAAGTCACTTGTAATGCAAGTCTGAACAGGGCTTAGGTGGGTGTAATTGCTTAAGGCTGCACTGCTATTCTTCTTGAATTGTCCTTGAATCAGAATGGGCCTAACCACAGAGGCAATCTGCACAATAGTTTAGAGTTTCAAAATGGCAGGGCATTGTGTGAAAATGAATGTCTTTGAGAGAGAGAGAGAGGGAGGGAGGGAGGGAGGGAGGGATGAGAGAGAGAGAGAGAGAGAGAGAGAGAGAGAGAGAGAGAGAGAAACTACCTACTCATCTGTACAAGGAAGCTCCATGGTGTGTTTGCTGGATTCTTTCACCTACTGTAGTTGTAAAGCGGTACAAGGGGGGGGGGGAATAGAAACAAAACCCAATGTTTTACTATCAGATCTTCATAACAGAATGTACCGTTGTTATGCTGTTTGGCATATAATAAGATTTTGGCTAGAGGAGGAAAGGAAATGATTTAAAACAGAAAAAGAAGAGATTGGATTTATACCCTGTCCTTCACTACCTTAAGGAGTCAGGGTGGCTTACAATCTTCTTTCCCTTCCCCTCCCCACAACAGACACCCTGTGAGGTAGGTGGGGCTGAGAAAGCTCTTTCGAGAACGGCTCATGAGGTAGCAACTCTGAAACGACGACTGAGGGGTGACATGATTGAGGTTTATAAGATTATGCATGGGAAAGAGCAGGTAGAGAAAGAGGTACTTTTCTCCCTTTCTCACAATACAAGAACTCGTGGGCACTCTATGAAATTGTTGAGCGGTCGGGTTAGAATGGATAAAAGGAAGTACTTCTTCACCCAAAGAGTGATTAACACATGGAATTCACTGCCACAGGAAGTGGTGGCGGCTACAAGCATGGACGGCTTCAAAAGGGAATTAGATAAGCATATGGAGCAGAGGTCCATCAGTGGCTATTAGCCACAAGGTATAGATAGGGACTCTGGGGCAAGTGATGCTCTGTCATCTTGGTGCTTGGGGGGGTCAACAGTGGGAGGGCTTCTAATGTCCTGGCCCCACTGGTGGACCTCCTGATGGCACTGGTATTTCTGGCTACTGTGTGATACAGAGTGTTGGACTGGATGGGCCTTTGGCCTGATCCAACATTGGCATCTCTTATGTTCTTATGATCTAAAGAACTTGTATCTGGCCCAAGGTCACACCAGCAGCTGCATGTGGAGGAGTGGGGAATCAACCCTGGTTCTCCCAGATTAGAGTCCGCACTCCTAACCACTACATCAAACTGGCTCCATACTACGAAGAATATGCTTCCCTTTCATTGCTCCCATTTCATTGCACTTTTTATTTATCTATTTATTTCATTAGAACATTTGTATCCTGCCTTTCCACGTGGTTCAAGGCACCTTACAATGACAGTTTAGAACATTTTTGGTTAAAAAAAAAATAGCCAGCCCCAAATCTCTCCCCCCTGCAAAAGATGCCTGCCGTTCAAAGCCTTGCAAAAGTCCTAGCAAACAGGCAGGTCTTGTTGTGGCTCCTGAAGACCTCCAAGGAGGGCCGGCCCCTCTCGTCTCTTCAGGGAGCCCATTCCACAGAGCTGGAGCCACGACTAATGCTCCCTCTACGCTGTGGAGTCCTGTGAGCAAAAATTCTCCTTTGTGAGTGACTGGCATTAAAGTTGTGAGCGAGCCATTTGGCAACTGCATAAATCAGTTTGCTCTGGAGCCCTCCTTCCTCAGCTAGGACATGTGAGCCGGAGGCTAAGAGACTGAGCTGGCTCACACTAACTCAGCTTAGAGGGAACCCTGGCCACGACGGAGAAGACCCAGCCTCTTCTCACTGCCAGACGGGCCACCCTCAATGGTGGGATAGGCAAGAGATGGCAGCCTGATGACTGTAGTTGGGCCACAGAGGCATTTCCAAGAAGACAGGCCTTCCCAACAGTCACCATTTCCCCTTTATTTTCCTCCTGCCGCGCCCCCAAGTGGCCTTCATGATGCTTAAAAAAGAAGTCTCTCGTTGCAGTCACACACAGTCAGGGCTATTTTGGGGCAGGAACGCACAGGAACGGAATTCCAGCTGGCTCCCAAGTTGGCCACGCCCAGCAGGAACTCATTAGCATTATAGGCCACACCCAACCGCAGAAACTCATTAGGATTGGCTACATTAGGGGTGTGTGGCCTAACATGCAAAGGAGTTCCTGCTACAAAAAAGCCCTGGGTTTTGATAACAAACAAGGTAAACAGAATAACAAACAAAAGGTGGGTGTGGCTGGATGACCACACTTCTGGTAAAATGGGGGGGGGGCCCAATATGCTAATGAGTTCCTGCGGGGCTTTTTCTACAAAAAGAGCCCTGCCACAGTAAATAATCCACTTTCAATTCACATTCAATGCACTTTTGAATTGGATTTTGTGCACTGAAAGTGGACTGAAAGTGGATTATTTAGTGAGTATGATTGCAGCCTCTGATTGCTATTGTGCTATAGCACAACATTATAATAACCATCTATTGCAATGATCTACTAGTTCCTCTGAATTCCCAAATTTACATTAAAAAAAGAAAGAGGTAAGTATCCAGTGTCTTTGTTGTGGAGATAAAAGGGGGGGAAAGTATCTCTACAATTATAAGTGCTCAATAAGTTTTTTAAAAATGAAATTTAGGGGAACTAGCAGAGCATTGTTATATCATTATTGGGCTATAGTGCGATGGCAATTAGCATTTTTTTAAAAAAAATTAGCATTTTCTTTTTTAAATGGCCAGTTTGGTATAGTGGTTAAGCGTGGCAGACTCTACTCTAGAGAACCAACTAATTCCCCACTCTTCCACATGCAGCCAACTGGGTGACCTTGGGTCAGTCACAGTTTCTCTTGGAGCTGTTCTCTCAAGAGTAGTTCTCTCAGAGCTCTCTCAACCCCCACTGACCTCACAGGGTGTGAGGAGAGGAAGGGAAGGAGATTGTAATCTGCTCTAAAACTCTGAGTGAAGGGCGCAGTATAAATCCAATCTCTTCTTCTTCATCTAAAGCTCTCTTTAGGCGTAGTAGGGAACATGGCAACCATGAGAGGTTAATGGAAGGAAAATGGTGCTATTGTAGATAGGATCAAGAACCTGAAAAAGTAAGTCAAACTGAGTAGAGGGCCAACAATTAAAGCTTAATGTATAAATTGTTGGAAATATGTGTGTTGCAAGCTCTAAATTCAGTCATTATCGGGTTAATGTGTTTACCTTGTGTGCTATTGTTTAGATTGACCTGGAAGGAAACCTGGCACAAAGCCAATGGGGAGAAACTGGAGCCTACTTACTAGCAATCATTGGTTAATGTATTCAGGTGATTTCCTTCTAGGGGTCAAGAAGAAAGAAGAATCTCCATTAGCAACTGTGTGATCAGTCTGCAAGCATAGAAATAAAGGTTTTCACACAGAAGGAAAATGCCTCCTCTCCAGTGAACAAAGATCCGTTGCAAACTCTGAATACCTAAGTATCGTTACCAAATTTTCCAACATATATAATGTGTAAAAATACATGTATTTATTTGTAAAGGATTAAAAAACATATAGGGCCCCAAGAACACTCCAAGGACAAGGGGAAACCTGGAAAGTGAACAATTAAAGGGAAAAGTTGTGTGGCAGCAAAAAAACCCTCAGGCCCTGATTTGACACTGTTGTCTGTACAACCAACCTGCGGGTGGTGGTGGGTGGTGGAGGAAAGCGTTGTCAAGTCACAGGTGACTTATGCTGACCCCGTAGGGTTTCCAGGACAAGAGATGTTCAGAGGTGGTTTGTCACTGTCTGCCTCTGGGTCGTGACCCTGGACTTGCTTGGTGGTTTCCCATCCAAGTACTAACCAGGACCAGCCCCACTTAGCTTCCAGGATCCTGATGAGATCAGGCTAGCTTGGGCTCTCCAGGTCAGGACTAACCAACTTGCTATTGAATAGTGAAGATGTACGAACAGTTCACAGTGGTGCTTTATTCAGACACTCTGCCTCAGTATGTAGAGAAGCTGTCAGACAAACCTTCTCTGTCTGGATTCAGTGCTCGCCGCGTATTCTGAGTGACCTGAAATTGCCATTAAAAAGTATCTGGTGAATCAACCCAAACCAAGGCAGCCTCCTTGTCTTCCCATCTGATCTGCCTGGGCTGAATGTCCAGGGTGCCTGAGTCACCCCCCAAGACCATGAATCTGGGACAGGACTCAGATGCATAATACAGAAGAAGAAGAAGAAGAAGAAGAGGAGGAGGAGGAGGTTGGATTTATACCCTGCCCTTCACTACCCAAAGGTGTCTCAGAGCGGCTTACAAACTCCTTTCCCTTCCCCTCCCCACAACAGGCACCCTGTGAGGTAGGTGGGGCTGAGAGAGCTCTGACAGAAACTGCTCTTTTTTTCAAGAACAGCTCTTATCAGAACTACGGCTTGCCCAAGGTCATCCAGCCAGGTGCCAGTGGAGGAGTGGGGAATCAAACCCGGTTCTCCCAGATTAGAGTCCGCGCACTTAACCGCTACCCCAAACACAAGGAAAGGCGGTAGCCCTTCTGCCTACTTTGGGGTAGAAGTAGGTCCCACCTCTCCTTCCCTTCTGTTTCCCCCCTAACCCGCTTCATGCCTTCCGGATAAGAAAACCAAATAGTTCACTGCAAGTGGGTGATGAAGCCTCCCCCCAGGCTTGTTGAGAAGCAAGGCTGTTCATCCCAGTCGTCTTCCTCGTAGCGATGACTATTTTTCTCTTATTTTGCGGCTCCTACAAACCATCACAGATGGGGATAAGTTTCATCTGGGGTTCCCTCCAGGATGTTCATCCCCAGAATATGTTTACTGAACCAGGGAAAGTCCACTCTGGCATATATGAAGAAATACAGAAGAAGCTATCTCTGATCAGAGATCTGTGTGGTCTCTGATTTTCTGTAAGCACGAGGCAGGGGCAGATTGTGATGGCAGTGGAAAGTGTCCCAACCAATGCTCCCTCTAAGCTGTGGGGTCTTGTGAGCAAGAATTCCACTTTGTGAGCTACTGGCATTAAAGTTCTGAGCGAGCGATTTGGCCACTGCATGAATTAGTTTGCTCTGGAGCCCTCCTTCCTGAGCCAAGACAAAAAAATGTGTGAGCTGGAGGCTGAAAAACTGTGAGCTAGCTCACACTAACTCAGCTCAGAGGGAACACTGATCACAACCGACTTACAGAAACTGTGTAGGGTTTGGGAAAAGGAGAAACAGGAGTGGCTTGCCATCGCCTGTCTCTGCATGGCAACCCTGGACTTCCCTGAGGAGCTCCCATCTAAGTACTGACCAGGGTCAACCCTGCTTCGCTTCTGAGATCAGATGAAATCAGGCTAGTGATTCCCATTCAAGTGTGAGGGCCACTTTTTAACATAAAAAATAAAATAAAATTGCAGATCCCCACATGATAGAAGAAGAAGAAGAGATTGGATTTATACCCCGCCCTTCACTTGGAGTCTCAGAGCGGCTTACAAACTCCTTTCCCTTCCCCTCCCCACAACAGACACCCTGTGAGCAATGTTCCCTGTAAACTGTGGAGTCCTGTGAGCAAAAATTCTACTTTGTGAGCTACTTGCATTTAAGTTGTGAGCGAGCGATTTGGCTATTGCATAAATTAGTTTGCTCTGGAGCCACTTTTCCTGAGCCAAGACAAAAATGTGTGAGCCGGAGACTAAAATACTGTGAGCTAGCTCACACTAACTCAGCTTAGAGGGAACACTGCCTGTGAGGTAGGTGGGGCTGAGAGAGCTCTGACACAAACTGCTCTTCTTCAAGGACAGCTGTGCCAGAGCTTGTGGCTGACCCAATATAGTAGTTGTATTATTAGTATCTATTGATTGAGAACATGAATGATGACAAAAAAAGATCAAAATGACAATGTGCAACCAGTAAAGCCTTTGACAGGGTTCCCCATGATGTTCTGATGGGTAAAAAAAAGGACTGTGGACGGACTGGACTCCAGGATAGTTAGGTGGATATGGAACTGGTTGGAGAACCGCACTCAGAGAATGGTTGTCGATGGCATTTCATCTGAATGGAGGGAGGTGTCCAGTGGGGTGCCCCAGGGTTTGGTTCTGCGCCCAGTACTTTTAAATATTTTTATAAATGATCTGGATGAGGGTGTGGAGGGGCTACTCATTAAATTTGCAAATGTCACTAAATTGGGAGGGGCAGTGAACACACCAGAAAATAGAGATAGAATTCAGTGAGATCTGGACATGCTGGAAAAGTGGGCGGATGTGATCAAGACGTAGTTTAACAAGGATAAGTGCCAAGTTCTACACCTGGGTAACAAAAATGAGGAACACACATACCGCAGGAGGGATACACTTCTGAGTAGCAGTGCGTGTGAACAAGGTCTTGGGGTATGGGTGGACAGAAAGTTAAATATGAGCAGCCAGTGTGATGCAGCGACAAAAAAGGCTAATGCAATCTTGGGGTGTATCGACAGAGGCATAACATCCAAGTCACAAGATATCATTGTCCCGCTGTACACTGTATTGGTCAGGCCACACCTGGAATGGGAGGCACAAGGTGGGGCGGGGGGGGGGGCTGGGCTCCCAGGCCTATGACAAAAGGCTGAGGGACTTGGGAATGTTCAGTCTGGAGAAGAGGAGGTTGAGGGGGGACATGATTGCTCTCTTGAAGTATTTGAAGGACTGTCACTTAGAGGAGGGCATGGAACTGTTCCTGTTGGCAGCAGAGGATGATAGGATTCACAATCATGGGTTTAAATAAAGGGCGGGAAGGTGGATCTTAGGAAAACTTTTTTGACAGTAAGAGTTGTGCAACAGTCATTACCAGCTGCCTAGGGAGGTGGTGAGCTCCCCATTGCTGGCAGTCTTTAAGCAGTGTCTGGACAAACACTTGTCAGGGATGCTTCAGGCTGATTCAATTGAGCAGGGAGTTGGACTAGATGGCCTGTATGGCCCCTTCCATCTCTGCGATTCTAGATTCTGTGTGCATATGGATACATGGACTGCTTGCAGTAACTCCACAGTCCTGCGGGGGTCCCTGGACCCCTGGCTGAGGACCACTGTTCTGGCTCATATGCCTACAAAGACACACTTAAAAGTTTGGGTGCAAAGCCTAGTGAAATCTCAAAAGATAGATGGCTAGTTGAATAAAATTTCCAGCCCTCTGTGTGAACAGAACAAACTACAATAAATTATGCACAAATATACACATTCGTATGATTTCTACAGAACTGAAAATTCAGCTTTGGTTAGCGTAGATTTCCCCCCCCCACAGAATACACACAGTCTTGCTTATGAGCATATGCAGAACATTTTCGCTCCGAACATGAAATGGTTTGAATCAGACCTCTCAGAGCTAAAAAGGAGCTCAGGGTTGAGCATGTCTCCCCCACACCCCATTTGCACCTCACAGCAACAACTCCATAGGGCAGATTAGAGTGAGCCCCAATTCAAGGTCACCTGGAGAGGCGGCTCATCCCTGAATGGAAATTTGAACCTCTGTCTCCAAACTCAAACACAAACACTTTAAACATTATCCCCATACCGCTCTTATACTGAGGTGCCATTTATTCCTGGGGAACAACATGAGGACTTTGTATACCACACGTACAATGGGAGTTTGGGGCCCGTCAGCCACACAGCCCATCTTTTTGTGATCAAAGCAGACAGAGAAGCCACTTTAGTTGCTATTGGCTATGAAAAAGCATGCCTTGCACACGAAAGCGCATACCTTGAATAAACTTTTGTTGGTCTTAAATTTGTTCTATCGGCTATGCTGGACTCTAGATTTGTTCTATTGGCTATGCTGTAAACATCACATTACTTATGTGGCTACATGTAAGTTTTCCAATAGATCCAGTCTTGGTTCCATGGAGCAGTTTGCAGAGGCAGCAACAGCACAGGGAGAGAGATTAAAGTTGTTTCTTCCTGCCTGCTTTGTTTTTAGGGTTGTCAGGCAGTGCCTGGTATCTGTTGGGATGACTGTGTATGGAGATATGGTAAAACCATAGAGTTTCCAGCAATTCCTAGAGCTACCCAGTGTCACTTCCTTTTTCTTTTTTCTTTACCAGATGTGATGTAAGCCACAGCCGGCATTGTGGATTTTAATTTTCCTCCTTATGCTGTCAATCAGAGCAGCAGTGGGCAATGGGGGTGGGGATCCCCTGCTTCGACCAGGGACTTGGCAGCCCTATTTGGTTGCAAACAAAAAAGATCTGGTGTACGTCTGGGAAGTATAAAAACTCCCATTGCACATAAATTGCAAATTCTTTGCATTATTCCCCAACAAACACAAGTACTCTATAGATGGAGTTTAGGACTTCAAGGCCAAGAGCATGGCTCCAAAGCGAGTTTTAGGCCCTACACCTCTGATTTAAGAATTAAGGTCTAGCAACAGAAAAGAGAAGAAACAAGTTTGGCTGTTCTTTAAAAAAAAAAAAAAACCCGCTTTGCCACAGACTCCAATTACATAAACTGCTGATATTGCACCACACAGCAGTTCTGCAGTCCAAGCCACAATGCAGTTAAACTGGCGGACTTAGACTGAGGCTGTTCCCGTTCCATTAGAGCCTGCTAAATGATGTCAACCAGTTTAAAATCTTGTCTGATAGATATGTGGTGAGGAGGCTTGGATCTACTTCTGCAGGCTGACATGTTGAGCCGCCTCCAAAAAGAGGCTCCCCCCCCCCAAAAAAAGCAGCATCTTGAAAAAACTGTCGGGAGTAGGGATGTGCTTTTGGATATTTCCAGTCCAAACACACACACACATACCCCTCCTAATTGGTGTTTCCCAGATATATTCAAGTGTCCAGATGGTTTCCATGATGTTCCAGGGTACCAGGAAATGGGTTCTGAAAAAATCCTCGAAATAGGATTAACTGGGAATATTGGGAACCAGTGTTTTAAGGCTCTCAGGACTATTTTTCTTTAATTTTGCAGTGCGTCTGTCTTCTTGCCATGGCTTGGTATTGGGTTGCTAGGTTGTTTGGGCTTGGATCCTGTCCTTTGAAATTGATTTTGTTGGTTTTGCAACACTGTGTTCTTTGCTTAAATTACACTGCATTGGATTTGTGGGTTGCATTAGATTCTCTGGTTCAAGATTGCCTTTGATTCTCAGGTTCTACATTGTCTTAGATGCACAAGCTTGACATTTGTTGGGCTTGCAACAGCATTCATTGTTGACTGGGTTTCACTGGGAGGATTCTCTGGTTAGACATTGGTTTGGAATCTCTGTTTCGACATTTGTTGTGTTAGGCTTGCGAGATTGTCCTGTGCTTCTGCTGGGATTCCCTTGTTCTGCATTGGTTCTTTGGGCTTGCTAGTTCTGTTTCCACTGGGAGGCTTTTGGCCAGAAGTTGCTTTGCTTGCTCTTGAGTGTTTGGGTACTGTCTGCCCTGGACAAAGCTTGGCATTTCCCCCCATAGGAAACAATGCGGGATAGCTGTGGGCACTTTGTTCAGGGGCCCATAAAATTGGACTCCTTGGTCCAATTCACTTGAAACTTGGGAATTACTTAGTTGACAGGCACCAGTAACTTCCCTTTAAGCCATTCACTAGCCCCACAAATAATGGAGCTGAATAATACCGGAATCCTAAAAAAAACCATGGATCGCAATACTAAATGGGTATTTGGAATCTGGATAACCTGGAAATGTTCCCCATAGGGAATAATGGAGTCAAATAATACCAGAATCAGCCACCTCCAAAAAAACCCACAACTGGATCCAGGAATAACAATATATTTTGACTCTCTTACATCCAGATCTAAAAAATACCAATTTTTGTTTTAGGGGCACATCCCCAATTGGGAGGTAAGACCTTCCTAATGATAAGAGCATTCATCATTGAATTCAGCTGGTGCATGCGGGGTTGACTACATCTAGGCTAGGTCGGGTGCTTATTTAGGAGACTGAAGTACATGTGGTTAATGACACTGACCAGTTAATGCTTCTGTATGGCTTGCAATTGTTTCTTTTACTTTAGGTACTTATACCCTGCCTTTCTCCCTGCTCGGATTCTCCAGGGTAAGCTACAGTGAGCTGTTAGTGCAGAAAGTCCTTGGGAGGGGTGGTGTCCCAAGAGCTTTAGATTAAAAAAAACACACAACAAATGGACCTTCAAGCCTCTCCCATTGTTTCCAATGTCATTCCTTTTAATATATCCCCCTCCCAGTTGTGTGCAGACTGGCTTGGGGGAAGGGGGAAAAGAGCCCTCCCTAGGGTCCAATGTGCAAAGGGGGAGGAGTGTGTCAGCTAGAAGCATCAAACTCACAGAAGATCTCCCTAGGCTGCCCCTCTACCTGCCCTTCTAGTTGTGAGCAGATTGGCTTTGGAGAAGGGGGAGTGAAAGGATCTTCAGTTAAAGGATCTCAGGTACAGATATTGGGAACAACCTTTCCTCTCCTTGGTCCTTTCCACACTTGGATCTCGTCCTTGGTTTTATCAGAGTTCAACTTGCACCACAACACCTTGCATTTATCCCTGATTATAACAGCATCGGTTTATCCTGGGACAAGTGTGGGGTGAAACTGGGGTGACCTCAATGTAATGTGGAAACAACAAAAATACCCCGAGATAATTACAGGGGTGAACTTGAGTGTAGTGTAGAATGTAAGTTCGGGGACAGGGTTGAACCAGGATTTAAGTTCTAGTGCAGAAAGGACCCCTGAGCCCCTGCAGCGCCATGATCCATCCCAACACACAGTACTGAGCTAGATTGTCCAATAAGGCAGTTGGTATGTACTTTGCCCAGAAGGAGGAGGAGAATATGCTGTCAAGTTGCAGCTGAGTCATGACGACCCCAACCATGGGGCATTCAAGGCAAGAGAGAAGCAGAGGTGATTTGCCATTGCCTTCCACTGCATCACAATCCCAGTCTTCCAAGGTGATCTCTCATCCAGGTACTGACTGGGTAATAGTGACCATGCAATTTTGGAATTTACAGTCTTGGTGAAGGTAAAAGCTGTACATAGTCAGACATATAGGCAGGACTTCAGGAAAGCAAATTTTTGACAAACTTAAAGTTATGCTAGGTAGAATCCCATGGTCAGAAATACTTAAGGAGAAGGGAGTTCAAGAGGGATGGGAGTTTCTTAAAAGTGAAATACTGAAGGCACAATCACAAACAATTCCTATGAGAAGGAAAAATGGGAGGAGCCTAAAGAAGCCAAGGTGGCTCCATAAACAGCTTTCTAAAGACTTGAGAAATAAAAAAGACTCATTCAGAAAGTGGAAGGAGGGCCTTATGAATGAATATAAACAAATAACCAGTGCTTGTAGAGAGAATTAGGAAAGCTAAAGCTTACTAATGAGAGATGCTAAAAACAACAGAAAAGGGTTCTTTTCTTATGTTTGAAGTAAGAAAAAGAGCAAGGACATGGTAGGCCCATTGCGGGGACAGGAAAGTGAAATTGTAACAGGTGATGAAGAGAGGGCAGAACTGCTCAATTCCTACTTTTCCTCAGTCTTTTCTTGCAAGGGAAACCGTGCTCAAAATGGCAAAAACAAAACACATGATGAGGGAAGGGAGTTGCAGTTTAGGATTGACATAGGGCTAGTACATAAACACCTAGTTTCTTTAAATGAAACTAAGTCCTCGGGGCCAGATGAGCTGCATCCAAGGGTACTAAAAGAACTCACGGATGTGATTTCTGGGTCTCTGTCCATTATTTTTGAGAATTCTTGGAGAACAGGTGAGGTGCCAGAAGATTGGAGGTGGGCAAACGTTGTACCCATCTTCAAGAAGGGGAAAAAGGAGGATCCGGGTGACCACCAACCCGTCAGCTTGACATCTATACCTGGGAAAGTTTTAGAACAAATAATCAGACAGTCCTTGAGTATTTACAAAGGACGGCTGTAATTACTAAGAGCCAGCATGGGCTTCTCAAGGACAAGTCATGTCAGACTAACCTTATCTCCTTTTTTTTGAGAAAGTTACTACCTTGCTGGATCAGGGGAATACTGTAGACATAGTTTATCTTGATATCAGTAAGGCTTTTGATAAGGTTCCACATAATATTCTTGTTGACAAATTTGAATCCTATGACTGTTAGGTGGATCTGTAACTGGTTGATAGATCACACCCAAAGAGTGCTTGTGAATGGTTCCTCGTCTTGTTGGAGAGGAGTGACAAGTGGAATGCCTCAAGGATGTTTTGTTCAACATCTTTATCAATGACTTGGATGAAGGGATAGAGGGAATGCTTATTAAATCTGCAGACGATACTAAATTGGGAGGGTTAGCAAATACGGTAGAAGACAATCAGGATACAGTATGATCTTGACAGGCTGCAAAACTGGGCTAAAACAAAAAAAAAATTAATTTCAATGGGGATAAATGTAAAGTTCTCTATTTAGGTAGGAAAAAATGCATAATTATAGGTTGGAGGAGACTTGTTTTGGCAATAGTATGTGTGAAAAAGATCTAGCAGTCTTAGTAGACCATACACTGAACATGGGTCAGCAGTGTGATGCGGTTGCTAAAAAGGCAAATGCAATTTTGGGCTGTATCAACAGAAGTATAGTGTCCAGATCAAGCGAAGTGATGGTACCACTTTACTCTGTTCCGGTTAGACCTCACCTAGAGTACTGTGTTCAGTTTTGGGCACCGCAATTTAAGAAGAATATAGACAAGCTGGAACGTATCCAGAGAATGGCAACGAAGATGGTGAGGGGTCTGGAGACCAAGTCCTATGAGGAAAGGTTGAAGGAACAGCGGTCAGTGCAGGTGTGGAGGTATTTGTGAATTTCCTGCCTTGTGTAGGGGATTGGACTAGATGACCCCAGAGGTCTCTTCCAACTCTATGATTCTATGACTGTGGACTGCCCTCCTTCCAACTCTATGATTCTATGACTGTGGCCTGCCCTGCTTAGCTTCCGAGTTCTGACGAGCTCTGGCTAAGCTGGGCTTTCTGGGCTTGCAAAGTATGAAGAGTGCTCCAAAATGTAGTATACAAGGTTTGTCTTTCCTAGGAGGCAGCAAACTCGTGCCCACCAATTAACCATTGGGGGGAAAAAGGGTAGGGTCTGCAAGGCAATAAGCCCAGCACCAGTCGAAAAGAGGCTCTTCTGCTGGAGCCAACAATGATTGGCCAATTTAGGACAGCTTAGGACAGAAGCCAGGTGAGTAACTCTCAAACAAAGGCTTCCGTGCAGATGTTGCAGTCCAAAGTCTGATTCTGCAGACCTTACTCATGCAAAGTTTCCCCACTGCAGCCCATTGTCTTCTTTAGCTCATGGCGAAATCATCTTACCTGTGGCACTTGAGTCACAAAGCTGGTTCTATTGGTTTAAATGTAAAGAAAATCTATTGCCTTGGAAGCACAGAAGCTTTACGCAGTATCCCCGATCCTCCGTGTTTCCCGGTTAAGGGGAAAATGCCGTTCAGACAAATTACAAAGGTGATCTGACTCCAAAGGTAATAAGAGAAAGAAATTTTACTTACAAAGATGGAAACACATCTTACACGACATGTTCATGTAGGTACATTTAACTTATTGTGAACAGATTAAGTTCAGAAAGGTTAACTTGCTATAGCTTCAAGCCCAGGTAAGAGAGAAGAAAAGAGGTCCTATGTAAGATGAAAAACAGAAGCCAAGCAAGGGCCAAAGAGGCTCAACATCTGACCAATGAGAGGAGGGTGGGGCCAACTGCTGAGTGTACCTGAGTGACAGGGAATCCTCTTAACCCTTTCCCTCCCAGATCCTCTTGCATGCAGAGTTACATAATCTAACAGGGATCCCGGTCACACGGACCGTAAAATGTGGGGGGGAAGCATGCCAGTTTGGCCCAGAGCAAAATAACGCACGGCTGCCCGATCACACGTCCCGTCGAGGTCCCGTGGGTAGGGGCAAGGTGGCGATCACATGATGATCCTGCAGTGCGGCAAAGAAGTGGCGCGGCGCAATCTCACCAACGGCATGCACGATTCTGCGGAGCAACGGAACTTTCACTTTCCTCTTCATGCACATGTGCCGTTGGGGAAAAAAAACCTGTTTGCGACGGGACATGGGGGGCGGCGGATGCCACGGACTACCACCGGAAACGCGATCAGATGCCAGCCCTTGCCCTGCGGTTTCCGGAAACTAGTACCTCGGAGGTACTAGTTTTTAACTCCGCATCTTCGGCGGGAAGCCTCGGGTTTGCCATGGGAGCTCTACGCTTCCCAGATGTTGCGGTGTGATCACGCCCAGAAAATCCGCCTATCATCCATCTCAGTACCGTGTGACTGCAGCCAGGGTTTTTCAGGAGGGGGTCTTTGTGTTAGTTTGGGAATGAGTCTTATGGAGAGTGGCCATGCAAAGCCATGCGGCATTGCTGAAAAACCTGACAGCCAGTGTTCCCTCTAAGCTGAGTGGGTGTGAGCTAGCTCACTGTTTTTTAGCCTCCGGCTCACACATTTTTGTCTTAGCTCAGGAAGGAGGGCTCCAAAGCAAACTAATTTATGCAGTAGCCAAATCGCTTAAGTATTCCACTGGGAGGAGTGGGGAATCAAACCCAGTTCTCCAGATTTGAATCCTGCCGCTCTTATCCACTGCACTACACTGAACCTGCCCAGGCTCTGAGAGCCATGGGCAGGGCTGCTACGGAGGAGTCCAATCTGGCCCCAAGTCATGGGATCCTTGCCCCTCCGCCAGTGCAACTGGTGGTACCTTCTCAGAAGACACATGGAAAACCTGACTGGTTTTGGTATCTGGAGGTTTTAATGTTAGCGTTCTTTAGCTGGCGTTGCTGTGCATGTGGAGCAGCAAAATCGGTGAAATAATCCCCCCAGCAAGAAAACTGGTTGGGGAGGGGAGGCAGGAGCCCTTCCTCCCCCTGTGGCCCTGTGTGCCCATCTCTCCACTCCTGTTTTCTTCTTTTTAAAGAAGTAGTTCCCTGCAACTGCTGTGGGGGACACGTGAAAATGTGCAAACAAAAGGCATCGTCCAGTTGGCTCAGTAACCACATATAGGGGCTAAGAAGGGGCTCAATAAATCTTCTGGTTTTGGTCTTTGCCAGAAACTGCAAAATACAGGAGAAACATCTAGCCCCTGGCAGGCCAGATACATGGCTGGTGGGATAGCTGGTGTGTGTGTGTGTGTGTGTGTGTGTGTGTGTGTGTGTGTGTAGGGATCACAATTGGTGCAACCGTAACCTAAATCAAACTATGGCTGGTTCTGCATCTGGCATTCGCTCCACATTTTCTCAGCACTGAGGAAAAGGTGCAGCTCAAAACCACATTCAAATACGGCAACACCATACTGACTGCAAAGTCACCCCTGAACGGCCATAAATCTATGCAGACGGTACCATAAAACCCAATGAGCAAAGAAAGTGAAAGCGGCATGCAGTGCAGAGGGGAATTTCTGTTCCATAAGAACATAAGAGAAGCCAATGTGGGATCAGGCCAATGGCCCATCCAGTCCAACAGTCTTGTCACATAGTGGCCAGAAATACCAGGTGCCATCAGGAGGTCCACCAGTGGGGCCAGGACACAAGAAGCCCTCCCACTCTTGTCCACCCCCCCCCCCCCCCCCCCCCCAACAAAAGAACCGGACAGGAGGCAGATGTTCCCCGTCTGAACGCCGGTGAGTACACCGATTGCAACCGGCACCTATATCGATGTAAAGCCCCCGTCTGAACGCACCCACTGGGTGAAGAAGTACTTCCTTTTATCTGTTCTAACCCAACTGCTCAGCTATTTCACTGAGTGCCCACAAGTTCTTGTAGTGTGAGAAAGGGAGAAAAGTACCTCTTTCTGTACCCGCTCTATCCCATGCATAATTCCAACGTGGGTTTGCTAAAACAACGGAGGGAAAAGCCAATGCAGAATCACCCTGTGACGTCTGGACCCCTTGTTTTAGGTGTTGGTTTTTTAAAATAACTCACTGCACAGTTTCTCCTGGTGGGATATGGACATTTCTGGAACATTTATCATCTCTACTAGGCTGCGATAGATGAACTTCGTAACAAGATCCCGGCTCCCTCCCTCATTCCCACCCACCCCCTTACAGCCAGGAGTGCCTATAAAGGTTTTATTTCCCAGCAGTTAGCTGAGCAGCGGGAATCGAGGGGGAGCCATTATCAAGACTCTTCTCTCAGGCATCCAAATGATTACCCTGGCTGAGGACGCTTCACTATCTTTATCCTTTGTTAGCTGTTTAGCTCACGGCTTACTGCTCAACTGCATTTCCTCCTCCCACATTTTTTATTAACAAGACTTGGAATCTCTGCAACGCCAGCCAATAAAGATCTATGGAGAACGCTGGAAAGGGAGAGCGAGAGGATGTCCCTGGGCTGAGATCACCCTTGGCTGGAACTGTTCAGCTCATGAACATAAGAACATAAGAGATGCCAATGTTGGATCAGGCCAAAGGCCCATCCAGTCCAACACTCTGTATCACACAGTGGCCAGAAATACCAGGTGCCATCAGGAGGTCCACCAGTGGGGCCAGGACATTAGAAGCCCTCCCACTGTTGACCCCGCCCCAAGCACCAAGAAGATAGAGCATCACTTGCCCCAGAGTCCCTATCTATACCTTGTGGATAATAGCCACTGATGGACCTCTGCTCCATATGCCTATCTAATTCCCTTTTGAAGCCGTCCATGCTTGTAGCCGCCACCACTTCCTGTGGCAGTGAATTCCAAGTGTTAATCACTGTTTGGGTGAAGAAGTACTTCCTTCTATCCGTTCTAACCCGACCGCTCAGCAATTTCATGGAGTGCCCACGCGTTCTTGTATTGTGAGAGAGGGAGAAAAGTACCTCTTTCTCTACCTGCTCTTTCCCATGCATAATCTTATAAACCTCAATCATGTCACCCCTCAGTCGTTGTTTCTCCAAGCTAAAGAGCCCCAAGCGCCTTAACCTTTCCTCATAGGGAAAGTGTTCCAACCCTTGCTTGGGTAGCAGGGCGCAATATGATGAGTGACCGATATGGGCCTGTCCTCTATAAGCCTTGACCTGGATGGCCCAGGCAAGCCCGATTTCATCAGGGGTCAGAAGCTAAGCAGGCCCTGGGTAGTAGGGTCCAGGGACGCTGGGGTTGCTGCGCAGAAGCAGGCTGTGGCAAAACGGCTCTGTTGCCTCCCTTGAAAAACCCTGCAGGGCCACCAGAAGTCAGCCGTGACTTGACAGCACTGTCTCCCACCATTCTCCATAGGGGTGAGCAGGGTTGCTTCTGCACAGAGATGTTGCTCTCAATCAGGGGTGGCCAAACTTGCTTAAGGTAAGAGCCACACTGAATGAACGTCAGGTGTTTGAGAGCCGCAAGACATGAACAAATATCGCACACACGTTTTCATTCAAAAATACACACATTTGCTTTTTATTAGCATTAAACGAGACTGCCAAAAATAAAAGCAAGAGGGGTAAAAACAGATATTGATAATGATATTTATTTGTTTACTAATGATATTTATTCGTCTGAGAGCGAGCGAGAGAGAGAGAAACAAAGAAAGCAAAAGGAAGGAAGGAAGGAAGGAAGGAAGGAAGGAAGGAAGGAAGGAAGGAAGGAAGGAAGGAAGGAAGGAAGGAAAAGCGTGGCTCCCCTTCGCTTCCCCAGCCGCCCTGCCGGGAGCTGCACAATATGTGTGAAATATGTGGCTCCCGAGCCGCGGTTTGGCCACCGCTGCTCTAGATTAATGCTCCCTCTAAGCTGTGGAGTCTTGTGAGCAAAAATTCTGCTTTGTGAGCTACTGGCATTAGAGTTGCAAGCCAGCAATTTGGCTGCTACATAAACTAGTTTGCTCTGGAGCCCTCCTTCCTGAGCTAAGACAAAAATGTGTGAGCTGGAGGCTAAAAAACTGTGAGCTGGCTCACACTAACTCAGCTTAGAGGGGACTCTGCTCCAGATCCCCCCACCCCAATTCCAGTGGATTTCAGTTTGGCTTCCACACAACATTATCGTACTTCCGCCAACCTTCCATGGTTTGCCCAGCTCCACTTCAATTTCCCCCAAGCCTCCTTTGATATGACCTCTCATATAATGAAAAGATCATACCCAACATGAGGTGGGGGAAAGGATGAACGGAACATGTTGATTTCTGATCCTCCCTGCCTGACCCGTGGCTAACATGGGGCCCAAAGGGCCTGGCCCCCTAGTGTTTCTTCTGGGCCCCCTCCTTCCTGGGCTGACCCCAAAATGCCCCAACTTGCCACCTGCATTGTGCTTTGATTTAATTAGCTGCCCCCCCCGAGGCCCCCTCCCCCCAAATTCCCTAGCTATGGGGCTGCAAGTCCCTGCATACATCTGATACCACATCTAGTTGCATTTTTCCTTCTATCTGAAATTTTTGTAAACATACATAGATGAATGGATGGATGGATGGATAGGTAGGTACTGATATATTGGTGATTGGGTTATCACTGTGGACACTGCAGTAAGATCCTGACTACTGATGACGATAAACAAAAAACTGGCATATCAGTAGAAAACAGCAGGAGTCCAAATCTTGTTAGTCTGTAAGGTGCTACTGGACTCCTGCTGTTTTCTACTGCTACAGATAGACTAACATGGCTACCCATCTTGGTATATCGGTGGCAGTAGAAAACAGCAGGAGTCCAGTAGCAGCTTAAAGACTAACAAAATTTGTACAAACTTTTGTGAGTGATTCACGGATTAACACAGCTACCCACCTTGGCATATCAGGGGTGAGAGAGGAAGATGATGGGTGGGCAGCTGGCAGAAAACACAGAATACATCTCTGCCCTGACTTGGATAGCCCAGGCAAGCCGGATCTCATCAGATCTCAGAAACTAAGCAGGGTCAACTCTGGAAAGAACTTGAATGGGAGGCCTCCTTGAAATATCAGCAGTTGGGAGGTGGCTTTATTCAGCCACCTCTCTGAATATCTTCCAGGCCCCCCAATAGGGGTCAGTCACTGAAGTCGTCATGACTTCCAGGTGCACACACACTCACACGCATGCACGCGCACACACATAAAAATACAAAAAAAATACAACCCGCCCCCCACATCTCTGCAGGGTCATTGGAGCAAAATGGGGAATTGTCCTGAGACAGAAGCAACCTTGATGTTCAGTGTCCTCTCACCTCATATGATTGCACCGATATTTCGTTCGTCATGAAGAATGTACCTTAAATGTTTTATTAAATGTTCCATTTTGTGTATGTTAGCATCTGCGCTGTGGTGGTGTGCAGCCTGGCAGCTGGCTACACACCTACAGTTGGCACAACACTCACAACTGTCTGGCATGCTTGAATTTAAGGGAGACACAACATTTGCAAAACAGATGTTCAAAAATGACGGTTCTCTTGTTCGCCAGGCCGGTTCACCGTTAAGTCAAGCACCTCATACAATCACCTTGCTAGTTGGCTTGCCATTCAAAAACAAACATTTTGAGCAGTTCTGTATCTGCTCTTGGGTTGCCAACTCGGGGATTCCGGGAGATCTGGGGATGGAGCCTGGGGTGGGCAGGGTTTCGGGAGGGGGAGGAGGACCTCAGTGGGGCTATAAGGCCATAGAGTCTACCCTCCAAACCAAGCCCAGCCCCATATACAGAACTCTTTTTCTTGGGCATCTGAAGGTTGCCAACTCTGGGTTGGGAAATTACTGGAGATTTGGGGGTAGAGCCAGTTTGATTTGGGGGTAGCGTAGGACAAGGGAGAGCTAGTTTGGTGTAGTGGTGAAGTGCAGGGACTCTAATCTGGGAGAACCAGGTTTGAATCTTCACTCCTCCACTTGCAGCTGCTGGATGACCTTGGGCAAGCCATAGTTCTGACAAGAGCTGTCCTTGAAATGGCAGTTCTCTCAGAGCTCTCTCAGCCCCACCCACCTCACAGGTTGAGTGTTGTGGGGAGGGGAAGGAGTTTGTAAGCCACTCTGAGACTCCAAGTGAAGGAAACTCCAGTCTCCTCCTCCTCCAGCCTAGTGTTGGGTGTTACAAGTCAAAACACTTCAGTATTTACAGGGTTAATGATGTTTGTTAAGTCACATGTTTGTTTGTAACCAATCTGTTTAGACAAGAGAATGCCCGGGAACTTTGGAGCGAATTTGCTAGTCTGATTGGAAACCAAGGTGTCAAGTATTTAGCATATTGGCTTCTCCTCCAGTTCCCGTTTTACCTTTTGGCTGTAAGGATGTAACCATATTAGCTCTTTGTTATTTTCATATCCTGTGTACCTTTTCCCCATGTTAGCTTTATAGTAAACTGTTATATTTTAAAACACACCATGGATTCAGTCTCTTAATACTCTGCTGACTTACTTAAAAAGAATCCCAGCACCTAGCAAGGGCAGTGTTTAGGGAAGGAAGCAACCTCGGCAGTGTATAATCCAATAGACGGTACCCTGCAAAGCAGCCATTTTCTCCAGGGGAGCTGATCTCTGCAGTCTGGAGATCAGTTGTAAACCTGGGAGATCTCCAGGCCCCACCTGGAGACTGGCAACCCTCCTTAATGTCTGGCACTCATCACTGAGAGGGAGACGGCTGTGACCCTCCGTACCTTGGAGGGGTCCCCTCCCTTCAATTAAGACGTCCAGTGAGGGCTAGTGAAAGTGCTCTCTGAGTCATTTCATCCACAGAGAGGATACAAAGACCCACTGAAACCCCCCCCCCCATCGGTTCCAAACAACATACAACCACCCCTCCCTCCGTACGCCCCCCCCCACTCATCACAACAAGGACTATTTTGCTGGTTAGCAATACATGCGCTCTCCCCCCTCCCCCATCCCAATCCGTTTATTAGAACTTGTGCTGGAGGGAAGCGCCGCAGCTGGAGTTCTCACGACTCTCTTCAATCTCAGAAGGGAGCCGGTTCAAATGTGAAAACCTTTCTTGATGGGCCGTGGGGCGGCGGCGGCGGCGGCGGCGGCGGCGGCGGGGTGAATCCGGCTCGTCTGACGGCAGCGAATCTATTAGGAGTTCACCCACGTGGGCAGCTTGCCGGCAAGCTCTCGCCTTCCCCGGAACAGCAGGGGAGGTCTAGACAGAGGCTGCCGATTTTATTGTCTTGCGAATTCCACATCCAGCAGCTACGCCGCCGAGCGAGCTGTGGCTCTCGCATTATTCAGTGCTTGGAAGGGCTGGTGACGTTTCTCCGCATTGCCGAGGGCCTTCCCAATGTTCCCTCTAAGCTGAGTTAGTGTGAGCTAGCCCACAGTTTTTTAGCCTCCGGCTCACACGTTTTTGTCTTCGCTCCGGAAGGAGGGCTCCAGAGCAAACTCATTGATGCAGTAGCCAAAATCGCTCACTCACAACTTTAATGCCAGTAGCTCACAAAGTGGAATTTTTGCTCACAAGACTCCACAGCTTAGAGGGAGCATTGCTTCCGACTCTGGTCTTTTGGGTTTCCCCCCTTGCAGAAAATATAGTTTTCGAGTGCCTCTGTTTTGGTGGGAGATAGCGAGAGTCATTAAAGAAGGAATAAGCAAAATTAAAAGGGTCTTAAAGACCTGTTGTTTCGGAAAGATGCCTTCTCACACAATCCCTTTCCTGCCAGAAGAAGGTGAACAAAGTATTGTAGAATCAGATCTGAACACTGAGCGATTCTGCATATAGCATTTGCTCCACATTTTCTCAACTGGGAGGGGGAAAGTGCAGCTACCCACCCCTATGCCGAAGGTACCATAAAACCTGATAATCAAAGAAAGTGAAAGCGGCATGCAGTGTGTTCTGTTCCAAGGCGGTTTCGTAAAACAACAGAGGGAAAAGCCAATGCAGAATCGCCCACTGCCCAAGAAAGAAATGTGCATGCTCTGGTGAAATTATATACTGGTTAATTTGTATTTTGCCATTTTGTCCAAGAACTCGAGAAAGTGCATATGGGGTGTCTCCATTTATCTTCACAACAACCCAGAAATATTTCATGGGACCCAAATTTGGTTGGTAAACGTTCTTCATACATTCAACAAAGTAATTTGGACCCCCCCAGTTGGTCCCGACTTTTCTCAGAACGCAAAGTTTTGAGCTGGCATTTCCAATGGGAAAGGTGACTGTTGGCTGGGTGAAACCTTCTTTCCCTTACTGTTCAATAAAAAGGCTGATTCACAAATGCAAATACTGCCAGTCTCTGAAGATTCCTCAGGCCACGGCCAGGCCAAAGAATCTCATCAAAGGAGCTGGGGGTGGTGGTGAATGACTTGAATTCCCAAAGGGAGAGTCTTATTCTCCTGATCTCATTGATTTCAACTGGGGGACCTCTGTTTAGGATTGCGCTCTTTCCTAAACTGGGGAGAACCCCCCAACCTAAACAGGAAGTACTTCGTCACGCAAAGAGTGATTAACACATGGAATTCACTCCCACAGGAGGTGGTGGCAGCTACAAGCATGGACAGCTTCAAGGAGGAATTGGATAAACATATGGAACAGAGGAAACTTCAACTTGAGCAAACTTGAAACTTGAGCAAACTTCAGAGAATGGCGGAAGACCGGAAGGCCTGGCGGGAGCTGGTCCATGGGGTCGCGAAGAGTCGGACTCGACTGTGCGACTGAACAACAACATGGAACAGAGGTCCATCAGTGGCTATTAGCCAAAGAATGATTAACACATGGAATTCACTGCCACAGACCTCAAGGTGATGGTGGCTACAAACATGGATGGCTTCAGGAGGGAATTGGATAAACATATGGATCAGAGGTCCATCAGTGGCTATTTAGCCACAAGGTATAGAAAGGAACTCTCAATCTGCGGCAAGTGATGCACTGTATTCTTGGTGCTGGGGGAGCAACAGTAGGAGGGTTTCTAGTGTCCTGGACCACTGCTGGACCTCCTGATGGCACCTGGTATTTTTGGCCACTGTGTGACAGAGTGTTGGGCTGGACGGGCCATTGGCCTGATCCAACACTGGCATCTCTTATGCTCTTATTTATTGAAATTCAGTGAGAAGAGAGACAAAGGGGGAAGGAATTAGAGCGGAGAAATTGAGAGGTCTGAAGTCCAGACTTGATGTGGAATATGATAGGAAGTCAATAATACCCCCAAGCAGTGAATCTCTTCTTTGGGGTCAAATTAGTTCATAATAAAAGACTCAAATCTTTTTACCGCGCCAGAAGAAGCGTCTCCAAGATGCTGGAACTGAATTTGGCAGGATGTTTGGATGAGCAACAGTGCGTTGCACATATGCACGCTCTCACCTGGATAGCCTAAGCTAGGTCTTGGAAGCTAAGCAGGGTTGGCCCTGGTTAGTTATGTGGATGGGAGACCACCAAGGAATAACAGAGTTTGCTAAACAGAGGCAGGCAATGGCAAACCACCTCTGGAAGTGTCTCGCCTTGAAAGCCCCATGAGGAGTCACCAGACGTCTGCTGCGACTTGACAGGGGGAAAAAAAGAGTAGCTTTCCTAGGACACCTGCTTTTTGGAAGTGCCTCCCATGTGCATACTTTACACAACCTCTCTACACTTGGTTCGTTCACCCCTGACAACTGGCTGATGAAAGTGTGACACACAGCCCCACTGAAAGCGTACCGTGTTTGAAGCCATGCCAAAGCTCTGCCTGGGACTCTAGAGTAACAACAGCCCTTTCAGTGTTGAATTAAAACAGTGCATCTGCCACACTTCCCTTCATTCAAGGGAGCTTCACACATGCAAGTCATCGCTTCACGTTGCAGTCATCGAGCAACAAATATGCATGTGTGAACCCACCCCCGAGAGTTTGTATATATTTATTTAGAGTATTTTTTTTTTATGCCAGGTCTCCAGGGAAACTCCCCGAGGCAGCTTACAAAATAAAATGCAACAAAAACATTTAAAGTTATGAATTAAAATGCGGAAATTAAAAAAAAACAGCCATAAAACAGAAAGCTGAGCAGCTTAAAAATAACAGTTTTCCGCCAGAGTACGGAAACAGATAATTAAGTAGCTTAAAATAACAGGTTTCAGACTAGAAGCACATTATAAAAGGGTGTTAACCGATCGCTGCCTTAATTAAAAGCCTGGGTGAACAGAAACGTTTTGGCCTGGCACCTAAAAGAGTAACGTTTAAGTGCCAGGTTATCCTCAAGGGAAGGGCATTCCATAAGTGTGGTGCCATTACTGAAAAAGCCCTGTGTCTTGTTGCCACCTGCCTAAGGTTGCCTGCTCCAGGCTGTGAAATACATGGAGATTTTGGGGGTGGGACCTCAGGAGGGCAAGGCTTGGGGAGCAGAGGGGAGGGACTTCAATGGGGTAAAATGCCATAGAGTCCACCTTCCAAAGTGGCCATTTTCTGCAAGTGAACTGATTATTGTCACCTAGAGATCAGTTGTAACCCCAGGAGATCGCCAGCACTAACTGGCAGTTGGCAACCATCCGCCCACCTCATCTCTGAAGGTGGGGGCACAGAGAGCAGGGTCTTGTGAGGCAGATCTTAACCAGCGGGCTGGACAATGTGGGAGGAGGTGGTCCCCCAGGCAACTTCTGCCACAGTACAGAAGAAGCGTGGTTCCCACGGGCACCTTCAGAACACGGAGATGCCTTTGTAGAGATGATGTCTCTAAGACACGTACTGACACCAGCATGATTTCTGTACAAAAATACAGTCTTGACAATATCCCATATTTTGTCATGCTTGAGGTAATAGACTGCTGAAAATAACAAAATATGTTCTTTTCCTCTCTTTTTTCCAAACAAGGAAGACATCAGAAGAAAGTAACAGCTCTCTTGTGGGAGTGCTTCACATCACTAACAGAGCTGTTATGTTCGGTTTTATTTTCAACTTTTCTTTAAAGAAAACGGAATAAAAAAGAATGGGGGAATGGCAGCAGACACCAAAGCAGGAGATGGCAGTTGTTTCCATCCTCCCCCCCCCTCCAAAAAAAATCCCTTCAGATAATTGTGAAGGAAGGAAACAAAGAAGGGATTTCATTGTGTTACTCATCGTGATTCCACGATGAGTTACTTTAAATGTTTAGCCCGTCTTTTGACAATTCCCCATTCCCAAATGAATCACAACATTAATCAAACATGATCAAACCAAAAATATTAAAAATACATTCAGCATTAAAATCGGTGAAACAGACACAGAACAAGCAGTGATCTTTGGAAATGGCCTATAGGCCAAAGATAATAAAGAAATATTTCATGGCCTTTCTGGCAGGACCAGCAGAGCAAACCTGGCATATCTTCTTCATGAGGGAATTCCACAGACCAACAGCCATAGAGTTGCCAGCTCCAAGTTAAGAAGTATCTGGAGATTTTTTTGGGGGTGGAGCCTGAGGAGGGCGGGGTTTGGGGAGGGGAGGGACTTCAGTGGGGTAGAATGCCATAGAGTCTACCTTCCACAGTGGCCATTTTCTCTCTCTTTTTTTAAGCCCCCGGAGGGGATTTTTTATAACACTACAAACTACAACAGAAAATGGGAGGGGGAACTACATTTATAGGATAAAGAAAGATACCCACTACTGACTCAAAACCCAAGAGAGGAGATCATCCCACCAGTTTAACCATACATTTAGTCTTAATCCCGTTAATCTTACTATCAACTGAGTCAAGGTTAACATTATCTTTTTCAAATCTTAAATTTAACTGTCATACAGAAACACCCCAAAGCATCTCACTTCAACATTTTTTAAAGGCACAATTCAGAGTCCTTCAGCCTTTACTTCTCCTTGCCTAGTCTCTTCCGAAGCTTATAAGGACTTTTAGGGGCTGCCGCCCCTTTCTCTGATAGAGAGTCCTCCCCGGAGGATTCCGAGTCCAGCTCGCCATTGGACTTACTGTCCTCCCCTTTTTCTCCTTCCTTCCCTGGCCCTCCCATCTGGACTCTTAAAAATTCCCGTGCTTTCTGGACAGAGTCAATCTTTTCTTTTTTATACTTGATTTTGAAGGTTAAGCCTTCTGGAGTTAACCACATATCCTATTGCATTTGTCTGTAGAAAAAGAATTAATTATTTATATTTCTTTCTCCTTTGTCTTATTTCAAATGGAATGTCTTTTAACGTTCTGATGGTATTCTTCCCC
>NW_015164356.1:18247-23992 GCF_001447785.1 Gekko japonicus | reverse complement strand
CTTCCCCACTTTCAGGGGTGCTCCAGATACTGCTTTCAGGATTGTATCCCTCACATTCCTATTCGAGAATCTTACCACAATTTCCCCAGGCAGATTGTTTTTCTTTATATATCCTGAATATGACCTATAGGCCACATCCATTTCGTTTAACAAGAGTTCCGCCTTCATATCTGTCACTGGGGCCAATACTTCACTCATTAGTTCCTTAAGATTCTCTCCCTTTGTCTCTGGCAAGCCCTGGAAGCGAAGGATCATATTAGCCTTTTATATTTGTAATTGTAGCAGTTGATCTTCAATAGAAACTTGCTTATTTTCCAGTTTTTGAGCTTTCTTTTTCACCTTTTGTGCAGTGGCATCCACTTCTTTCACCTTTTCAGCCATTTCATTCATCATTTTAAGTGTCTCGGTTATCTGTGTCTACTGTGTGGTGATGCACTGAGTAATTTTTGACATCTGATCCTTGAGGTTACTCATTTGGTCCAGTAGAGGTCGCATGGATTCTGCCAAAGTCTTTGCCAGCTCATTAGCTCCTTCCGGTTTAGGGCTCTCCATTAGTTTTGATTTTGAAAGTTTCTCTTTCCCCGTCCTCTTCCTCGCCATTTTTCTCAGTTGTTTACTTTGGAAAATATTTTGAGAGTCTCTGAATATGCGCTCAAACACCTGAACTCGCCTTGGTAAGTATTTCTTAAAAGTTATGCATGCCTTCTCTTCTGCTCCCCCCCCCTCGATTTGGTCAAAAGTTCATGTGGTTAGGAGGCGTCCCTCCCCCGCCCGCTTCATTTTCCGTTTTTCAACATGGGGTAGGGAGCTTTCTTTTTCTCTTTAACCGTCGTTTCGCTCAGTCAGACTCACATTCATATCTGGTCTTCCGACCCTGCTTTACTTCATTTCATCCGCTCCATCTCCTACGCTTGCCCCGGTCAGCGTCACTAGGTCCCATTCGGGCACTGCGCAGGAAGGACCATTGGGACGGAGGAGCGCCTCAATTCACCCACAACGCGTAGGCAAAGAGGCGACTCCTCATAAGTCCCCTGGCTAGGAGCCTTCCGCCAGGCTCCCTGGGGGGGGGTAACGGGCCAGCGCTCCCCCTCCTTCCCGCCGTGCACAGACCGCATCCCCGGGAGGTCCGGGAGATGCGTCTGTCTAGCGTGCCGCCATCAACTGGAAACCCACAGTGGCCATTTTCTCCAGATGAATTGAACTCTGTCACCTGGAGATCAGTTGTAATAGCAGATCTCCAGCTATTGCCTGAAGGATTGGCAACCATAAACAGCCACCTCCCCAAAGGACCCTTAGAGTAGTTAGAAAGTGGTGGCATTAGGCTTGCCAAAGCCAGGTTGAGCAATTCCTGGAGATTTGGTTGTAGACCCTTAGGAGGGTAAGGTTTGGGGAGAAGTGAACTCTGTAGTCCGGAGATCAGTTGTAATTGTAGGAGATTCCCAGGCCCCATCGGGAGACTGTGAACCCTAAGAGGTACCCTTTTAGTGTTCGATTCTATAGAATCGGATAATTTATGGCACGTTTTCATATTTTTCATTAAAATCCAGAGAGATCAAATCTTTTCCTTTTTTAAACAAAGGATTGGGGGGGGGAGTAATTACTTAGCTGTCGGTAGCCACGGGCTTATTGAATTTTGTATATTTTCTTGTTACTGTAAGAACTTTCAAAATTCACTTAATAATAATAGTATCTAATATTACTTCCAGAGATGTAATTTTAAAAACAAGATTAAAAAATGACTTCATCTTTTACGGAAATGGTCACCGCAGACAATCACTGTATAAAAAGTCCCTGAGGGCACTTCCTGATATTGTTGCTAGGAGCAACACAGGCAGGCAACAAATAAACAGGAAGTTGCACGTCCAAGAGTCACTTCCTGGTACAAAGGTTTTTCAACCACTGTTGCGGTTTAGATATAGCGCCCCCTTCCGCATACTGATTCTTCTGGCTCATCTAGACCAGCTGCAGTCAGAACAGAAACCACCTCCTCCCTATGTCTAAAAACGGCACTTCACATGCTGATTTAGAGTGCTAATCATCTACAACAGCTCTGCAATACCTGGGAAAAGCTGACACCTGGAAACAACATTAAAAACAGAATGGAATCATTTAATATTTTTTTCTTCCTCTGTTTTCTTAGCTATGGGATGCTGCAGTGTTTCCCTCTCTATTCCAAAACTTCAAAGGGAAAAATTCTATCATTACCAGACTTGCCTGTGTGCATTTCTATTACCTTGCATGTTCCTCTATTTTATATATAGATCTATTATCTCAATTACCCAGAATAATACACACACACACACACACACACACACACACACACACACACATATAAAATTATGCATTCCATCCTGCTACTTTCAACTTATTTGAGTCACATATTACTGTGTTGGAAGCAGCTTGGCATTGTGTTGGCGGCGATAGGCTTTGCTATTTGGGGAGTGTACCAAGTCCGACTTCCATCATAATGCGTGGAAACACATTCAGTGCTAGAAAACACAGAAATAAATATAGCAATTCCTCTACCACGCTGCTTCCTAGTGAAAAGAACGACAGTGTTCTTTCTGTCCCCACTCCTCCCTCTCTTTGTCTTTTCCTCTCTCTCTCTCCATGACTCACACTTTCCAAGAAAGCTTAAAAGCTGAAGTCCAGGTGGAATTTCCCCCCTCTCTTCTAGAGATCCTGGCTGTTTTTCTCGTTATGCCACCCAACCAACTTGGCAGCAGAAAACTTAGTTTCCCATTTGCTTGCATGGAAAATAGAGACAAGGTTATCTAGAAACAGTTACTGTTGAAGGTCTGGATGGATTTTACCATCTTACATCGAATTCTGATCCTGGCTCCTGTGCAGATCAAAAAAACTGGAGAAGGGGATTCATATTTATCAGGACTGAATATTACATTTCGTAAAGCGGTTTTTTTAAAAAATATCAGAAGCAGGGGTGGACAGGCCATTATGACCACTGGAACTTTCCCCAGTGGACTGGTAGCTTAGGGTTGCAAGGCCTAGCCTAGCACAAGGCTAGGTGGGGCGGAGACATGGAGAAGCAGCTGTCAGAGACAGCATGACATCGCCTCCAGGAAAATCTGGAAGTGACATCACACCCCCTCTAGGAATTGCCGGAAACTCTGTGGTAAAACCATAGAGTTTCCATTGATTCCTAGAGATATCACTCCCAGGTTTTCCTCTAAGTGATATCACACTGTCACCAATAAGATTTTTTTTCTTTTCTTTCTCCTGCTGGCCTCAATAGTGCCAGCAAACACAGGGAAATCCTAACAATGGCCTCCTCCCCAACCTGGGCTGGGCCAGGCCAGTGGCAAAAGGTTCTCATGCAGCAACAGGGAAGCCCTGTGTGGCCTGGTGGGCAGGCCAGTTGTGTCTCCCCTTCTCTGTCTCTTGGGCATGCACAGCCCACATAAGGCTAAGGGGGAGGCTGTGCATGGCCCACTGGGAAGAAGAAGAAGAAGAAGAAGAAGAAGAGATTGGATTTATACCCCGCCCTTCACTTGGAGTCTCAGAGTGGCTTACAAACTCCTTTCCCTTCCCCTCCCCACAACAGACACCCTGTGAGGTGGGTGGGGCTGAGAGAACTCTGACACAAACTGCTCTTTTTCAAGGACAGCTGTGCCAGAGCTTGTGACTGACCCAAGGTCACATCAGCAGGTGCAAGTGGAGGAGTGGGGAATCAAACCCGGTTCTCCCAGATTAGAGTCCGCGCACTTAACCACTACACCAAACTGGCTCTACACCAAAAGGTAGGCTGCCTTTACCTTCCTTCTTGGGGGTGGGGCTTTTCCCCCTCCCAGCCTGGAAGTTAAAATACAAGATCATCCAGATCTGGAAAAAAGTATCCCTAAGGGATTGGCAATTAGGCACCAACTTTACCATGTTTTGCACTGGAAAGTTTTCGGAAGGTGCAAACTAATTTGAAGTGTATTTTTGGCTTTTGTTTTGCTGTCATGGATCCGGAGTGATCACCCAGCAGTCCCCGGAGCCAGCTGGGAATTTAATGGGTTTAAGCAGTATCATGCCGTCTCTAGAATGTACTGTTTTTTGTGTTTTTTCCCCCCATCAGGAATTGGGCACAGTTCCCTGTTGATTTACATCTGCAACTCTAATAAAACCATGAAACATAACAGCTTGTCATGTCTGTTTGATATATAGAAAACACCCTTAAAGAGAGAAAACAAAGGAGGGACGGAAAAGGGGGCTGAGGAAGAGAGAGCTGAAGAAATGTGTTTTCCTTGGCTCTGAAACACATGACCTGTGAGAAACAGGCTTCACTTCAGCAGCGGCTTTTGAAGTATTTACTGGCTCTGGCATTTCAACGTAATCTTTCTTGTATAAACTACAGAAACAGACATATTATCCAAGACTGCAATCTAGCGCGAAGACAGAATGAAATTTTAATGTATTCAGATCAGAGAAACCTGGGTGGAGGTGGGGGGCACGTTATCTCCACCACCAACTGTGTCTGGAGACAGACAATAGTTTGTGAGGCTCTTTAAAGTGGTAGCATAGAGGAATTGTTTTCTATGAGGTACAGACAAGTTTTGCAAGTTTTTGAAATGACAGAAACCTATGGTCAGCTCACTTACAAAACTATCTTGCGTCTACTGCTGTAACAGGCAGGATTGTCTCACCCAGGAGTCCTACATAGTTCTGTGAGAGGACAGATATCTTATCAAGACTTTGGAGGAAAGCCATTGTAGACAGAAACACTCTACAGAAACAAGGAAAAGGTCAATTGGGAATGAGGATCCCAGATAGATGAGGCAGTGATATCATGACCAAGGGAGTGGCAAAAGCACCAGACGTTGTGATTTAGAAAGCAGCTGGAGATTTAAGTAATAACTTAAAGATGGTTTTGCTCCCCAAAATCTTGATACAGTTACTTACAACTTGAGATTTTAAAAAAACAACAAAACCTACCAGCAACTGCAGGCTCATGTTCTTCCTGGAATTCTTACAAGAAATGTCAAAAGGTAGTTCTAGAAATCACCAGACACTCTATGGTATTACCATAGAGTTTCTGGAACTTCCTAGAGCTACCTTTTGTCACTTTTGGGGTAGCTCTAGGAATCCCCAGAAACTGCCTAGTAACCTTAGAACAAAGCCTTCATTCCCTCTTGGTGATCCCTGGCCCAAAGGACATCCACCTAGCCTCAACCAGGGCTAGAGCTTTCTCTGCCCTGGCCCTTACCTGGTGGAACATGCTCCGTATTGAGATCAGGGCCCTGCAGGATCTTATTCAATTTTTCAGGGTCTGCAAGACGGAGCTTTCTGTGAGGCCTTTGGTCGAGGCAGCTGGTGTCCACACTTGACCCCCCCAAGGTTGCTGTCTCCCATCCACTGATAAACGGCCATATCCATCGACATCAACTGGCCGGTTTCTCCCTATGGCAAGCTGTAATTATTGATTTTATATGTTTATAATGTGTTTTAAATTTTATTGTATTTATGAATATGTTGTAACCTGCCCTGAGCCTGTCTACAGGAGGGGCAGGATATAAATGCGAAAAATAAATAAAATTACAGTTATATCTAGTGATGGGCCAGCACTCCACTGTTCAGCTGGTAATTGCATTGCCAACTATAAACTGCATTGTTGAAGCTCAACGAAAATGTGCCTGCAGAATTCTAAATTGGAAGGTATGTTCTTGGTATGTTCTTGCACTGTTGCTTGGGAACTTTGGGCCCAAAAGAAGTGAAATTAGAGGCTTCTTTTCAGCCACTTGAGCA
>NW_015164356.1:0-18210 GCF_001447785.1 Gekko japonicus | reverse complement strand
TTGTCCCTCACTTGACCCAACAGAGTAAAGGGAAATAAAACTACTCACAGAAAAGGTGTTCTGTCTCTTCTGTGGTGGTTGTTCCTGTGCTCAGATAAATTTCACACAGAAAAAGAGGATCTGAAGAGAGGAACAAGTCCTTGGGCCCAAACCTTGGGCCCAAACAACCCATAGTCTTCCTCCTGAATCTATTATCCAGCAGTAAACCACAACGTGGCCAAGTGAACAAGCTCTACGAAGTATGGACTTGTTAAAATAGCCTGGTTTTAAAATAGCTTCATTTACAGATATTTTTTGTTTGGATTCTTCAGAGAAGATTGAGTCTTGCCTTGATGGGGTACGTGTGCAAAATTCTTAAAATAGTTATTTATTTATTAAAACCAGAGGTAATTTCGGGGGGGAACGCGGGGGAACACAGTTCCCCCGGGTGAAGTGCAGGGGGGCGGGGCACATGATGAAGCCCCGCCCCCTGCTTCCGGCCACCCCGCTTCCAGCCCTCATTCAGCCAGGAGGAGGCAGGGGAAGAGGGAGGGTAAGTTGCTTCCTCCCTGCCTCTCCCCACCGCTGCCTGCCTGGGGCCAGGGAGGGCCTTGGCGGGGCTTCCTCGCACTCCCGCTGGCCTTGCAGGTCCACCGCCGGGCCCCTGATGTCAGGGGGTGTGGCATATGCTAATGAGTTAAGCTAATGAGTTCCCCTAGCTCTTTTTCTACAAAATGACCCCTGATTAAAACGTTTATATCCCACCTTTCCTTGTAGTTCAAGGTGGCTTACAATAATTGTTAAAATTATTTTCAGTTCTTCTTCTTTTTTTAAATAAACCCCAGTTCTCTTCCTCTCGCCCCTTGAAGAGATGCCTGCTCATTCAAATTCCCTCAAAATCTGTGGCAAACAGGCAGGCCTTGCAGTGCCTCCAAGGAGGGGGCCCTCCTCTCCTCCTCAGGGAGCCCATCAGGGAGTTACAAAGGTTTCAGGGTGGTGAAAACCCGGGAGGATTGTAAGGCACTCCAAAGAGATCTGTTGAGGATGGGCGAGTGGGTGTCAACATGGCAAATGGGGTTCAATGTGGCCAAGTGTAAGGTGATGCACATTGGAGCCAAAAATCCTAACTATATATACACGTTGATGGGGTCTGAACTGGTAGAGACTGACCAAGAGAGAGATCTTGAGTCGTAGTAGATAACTCAGTGAAAATGTCGAGACAGTGTGCGACTGCAGTAAAAAAGGCCAATGCTATGCTCGGGATTATTAAGAAGGTTATTGAGAACAGATCAGCCAATATCATAATGCCCCTATATAAATCAATGGTGCGACCTCATTTGGAATACTGTGTACAGTTCTGGTCACCACACCTTAGAAAGGATATTATAGCTTTGGAAAAAACTAGAAAGATAAAAGGGTTGGAACACTTTCCCTATGAAGAAAGGTTAAAGTGCTTGGGGCTCTTTGGTTTGGAGAAATGACGGCTGAGGGGTGACATGATCGAGGTTTATAAGATTATGCATGGGATAGAGCAGGTAGAGAAAGAGATACTTTTCTCCCTTTCTCTACCTAGGGACTCTGGGGCAAGTGATGCTCTGTCTTCTTGGTGCTTGGGGGGGCAACAGTGGGAGGGCTCCTAGTGTCCTGACCCCACTGCTGGACCTCCTGATGGCACCTGGTATTTTTGACCACTGTGTGACAGAGTAGCCCCACATACAACCATGAGGTTACAGATGCACGGATCGGCAAGGCCATATTGGCTGAGTCTAGGTAGTGAAAGAGCTGATGAATTGGACACAGCAGCTGACAGAAGGGGCTCCTGGCACCATGCCAACCTGCTTTTCAAGCAGCAAGCACCCCCAAGCTCTTAACCCTGTCTGCAAAAGCCAATGTCATACCATGTAGGACAAGCGGATCCAGTCCCTCTAGACTGAATATCAGCTGTCCCAACCAGCATTACCTCAATCTCTCCTGGATTCACCTTCAGTTTGTTCTTCCTCAGTCCCCTGACTGTAGCTTCAAAGCACACGGTTCAAAACTGAGATGGACGCATTGGGAAGCTTGGATAATGAAATATAGACCTCTTTGTCATCTGCATATTGATGACACCCAACCCCAAGCTCCAGACAATCTCACTCAGTGGCCCCAAAGCATGGGTGAGAGAATAGAATTCTGCAGCACTCCACAAGATAAATCCCACGCAGTCGATTCTGCATCTTTGGTGGAAACTTATTTATTTAATTTATATCCCACCCTCCCCACCTCGGCAGGCTCAGGGTGGCTCACAGAATATATCTCTATATCTCTATATCTGTCTATCTATCTGTCTGTCTGTCTGTATTTAAAACAACAGAGTAGTTAAAACACAACATTTAAACAGGTAAAATCGCAGCATATAAAATCATATAAGTGCCAGACAGTAAACATAGATGTCAATAAATATTGATAAGTATTGATAAGTTATGGCGGTGTCTGGTCAGACAGAGTGAAACTTCTTGTGTCTGGTCAGACAGAGTGAAACCACCCAAGGGCTATGCCCTGAATACCAAGTCCATATTCAGGCTGGTGGATGAGAATGGCATGGTAAACTGCATCAAAGGCCACTGAGAGGTCCAACAGAAAGACTGTCCCCAGTTCAAATTGAAATGACTATTGTTCACTGGTGCAACTAAAGCTGTTTGGTACCAGACCTAGGCCAGGCTTGAACTCAGATTGAAATGGATCAAGGGCCAGTGTCTGGTGACCTTGGTTTTAGGTTTTCATCCTATTACTAGCCAGCTCACCATGGGGCCTGCTGAGACCTCTACTGGCACTGGCGAAGTGCTTTTAAAAAGTGGGCGGGGCTAGGTCAGGATTGGCTGAGCAGATTAAAAGGCATCCTATTAAACAGAGGGTGTGCCTGAAATGTTGAAGAGGTACTATTAGTATTGTATATAACCTTTTCTCCTTGACATTTTGTGGTTAGTGCCACCTCCTGTGGTAGCCAGCTTATGATTGTGCTTACCACTCTGTCAGAAATCCAAAGCTGCGGGACTTCCGGTCTATGGAACAGCAATGGCGGATGCTCTTCCCAAGACAGGGATGGGCAGTTCGCACGCCAGTGGCCTGGAGGGGTGCCACCTCAAGTGACACCCCCGAGGAGCCTTTGTGATAGGCTCCAAGCCAGGGGGCTTTTGAGGGGTAGCCTCTTCGATGGCGTAATGCCGGAGAATTGGAGGCTCCCCTCCGCCCTGATGGTCCAGTCGCTGAGTGGCCTTCGGGCATAAGCTGGACTGACCATGACAAGTGCCGGAGATCAAGCAGAATGACGTAAAACTGAGCGTGGTCAGAGAAACTGACCGACAATGAACATGAGTTCTGAATAAAACGGAGTAGTTTGAAAAGCGATCCCCCCCCCCGCAGTTGAAAACAGTGATTGAAAAGAGGGACGCCTCTTATGCGAATGAGCGGCTAACGAACACGAAGGGGGAGAGGGGAGGAAGTAAACCGAAAGTGTTTTGAGAGACTTATCTGAATCGCGAAGTTGTCTGACGAGTTTTCCGAGTTGTGTGGAAGCGGTAGAAACTGTAAACAAAATGGGAAAGATGGCGGCCCAGCAGAGAAAGTTTAAAATGAAGCCAGGCAGTCAGAGTCCGAGACCGGAAGAGGGAGCAGATGTCCTCAAACTCCTGGCGGATATGCTCAAACTGGTGATGCAGCAACTCGATGGTATTAACCAGCAATTGACCGTGATGAATAAAAACTTTGCAGCACAGCAGCTTCAGCTGAATGAAACAGAGAAAAAAGTGGAGCAGGCAAACGAAAAAATTAAAAAAATAGATACCACAAGCAAGAAGTTGAAGAAAAGGTTGGGAGAGGTGGAAACGAAGCAGAATTGCCAAGAGAATCGAGTTTTGCAGCTACAGATGGAAAAAGCTAACATGATTCTCAGGTTTCAGGGGGTTCCTGAAACAGATCGGCAAGACTTGAAGGAGGGTGCTTGGTGAGATCATCACTCCAGTAGTAGATTTAACAGCGGATGAACTGGTAAACGAAACGGAGTCAGTCTATAGGGCATACTCCAATTACATTAAAAAAAAAAAACAACCTACCTGGAGAAATAGTGGTTAGGTTTTTAAGAAGACAAACCAGAGATGCCATTTTAAAAGCAACTTCAGCAACTCCACTGAAAATGGGAAATGTAACCATCAAAACCTTAAAGGACATTCCATTTGAAATTAGACAAAAGAGGAAAAATTATAAGGACTTAATTTCTTTTCTTCAAACTAATGGGATATCGTACAGATGGGCGGTTCCGGAGGGTGTCATCTTTAAGATCAACGATAGAAGAGAGAAGATAGACTCCACATTTAAAGCTAAAGAATTTTTGAGACGTCAGCTGGGGACAGACTAAGAGTCCAAAGAGGAAGAAACGGAGTCTAGTGACTCTGCTACCTCGGGAACGGATGAGGATTCTGCGGCAGAAAAGGGTGCTGGACCTGCCAGAGTGGTATACGATTTTAGAGACAGAAAGCCGAAGTAAAGGCAGAAGGACTTGGAAAATGGCCTTTTGAAGCGATGAATAAGAAGATGATCAGAGACTTCTCTCGTAACAACTAACAAAATAACATATAAATAACAAATTGTTATAAGCAAGAACTCTACAAGTATATTGTGATATTAAAACTAATTGTACTAACATTTTTACTAACAGTGAAAAGATCTCCTCCTCTTGGGGTTTTAGTTTAGTGTGGTTTGCTTTCCTTTATCCTTAGATGTAGTCCCTTCCCTAATATTTCTTTGTAGTTTTTGTAGTATTTGCAAAATAAAAAAATATCCCTCCGGGGATTTAAAAAAAAGAAAAAGAAATCCAAAGCCCCACACAGGCTTAACAAGGTCAGGGCCAATGCTTTCTCTAAGCTGTGGAGTCTTGTGAGCAAAAATTCTACTTTGCTCTACTGGCATTAAAGTTGTGAGCAAGCGATTTGGCTACTGCATAAATTTGCTTGCTCTGGAGCCCTCCTTCCTGAGCTAAGACAAAAATGTGTGAGCTGGAGGCTAAAAAACTGTGAGCTAGCTCACACTAACTCAGCTTAGAGGGAACACAGGTCGGGGCCCCTGGGCCAACTGGTCTCCCCCTCCCCCTAACACATACACTCAGACCAACAGCCATGAAAAAAAATTGGCATATACAACTGGGCCAAGTTTGTAGTGTAGTTATGCCTCCAGCCATCAATGGACTTTCCGCCTTGTTACAAGGACTGCGTCTATATGACATTTTGAACAGAATGATACACCGTCACTGGCTGATTAGATTTCAGCTCTCCTCTGTGCTGATGCAGTTTACATCCCTTTTCTGGGCATATCGTCGTCCCCCCCCCTCCCCCCTACTGTAATATGATTGTGCACCTCCGGCAGAAAGTTTGCATTTTGCTAAGCAAACATTTGCAGCACAAATATCATTACCTTAATCTCCGACGACACTCCTGCTCGAAAGAAATTTCTCCTGATTGCTCTTGCAAAGTCACTGGAAAGAACAGGGCGGGATGCCTGTTGCTTCTTGGCCCCCCCTCCTGTTTTAATACTAGCAGAACGCCCACCACCTTTAACGGGGGGGGGGGGAGGGGAAGGGGTGTGGAGTCCTTGATTCAGCTCTATGACGGCATACTGTTCTGTATGGGACGAGATGACAGCCTTGGTAAGGATAAATGGTGTAGATCATCCTGATCTGGGATGACAGTTGAGGAGTCATGTGACGTGTCACCAGGTACAGGATTGCATCTAAGTTGCATCAGCCTAAATGATGTCACCATGAGTCAGCACTGGACTCTGATTGGTGCTGTGTTGTATATATTGTGTACAGGGAGTGAGTAGTTATTCACTCTGGTGAATGTATTTGTATGCGAAGCACTTTGACGGACTGCATGACGATTTGGAGTCTACAAGTGCAGCAGGACTGTGTGTAAATATCTCTGTGAATAAAACCACGGTGTATAGTCAGCACTAGCCAACCTGGTATGTGTGTTTACTGACGCTTCAAACGCTGGTGGCAGGGCTCTTTTTGTAGCAGGTACTCATTTGCATATTAAGCGACACACCCCTAATGTAGCCAATCCTCCAAGAGCTTACAGTAGCTCCTGTAAGAAGAGCTCTGTAAGCTCTTCGAGGATTGGCTACATTAGGGGTGTGTGGCCTAATATGCAAAGGAGTTCCTGCTACAAAAAAGAGCCTACTGCCCTCTCCCAGTATTTCCATTCATCAGGCCCTCCTGGGTTAGGGTTGCCAGGTTCCCCCTGGCCACCAGCAGGGGATGGGGGGTACTGTTGCCAGATACAGGTTGGGAAACTCCAGGAAGAAGAAGAAGCAGCAGCAGCAGCAGCGATTGGATTTATACCCCGCCCTTCACTCGGAGTCTCAGAGTGGCTTACAAACTCCTTTCCATTCCCCTCCCCACAACAGACACCCTGTGAGGCAGGTGGGGCTGAGAGAGCTCTTTCCAGAGCTGTCCGTGAGAGAACAGCTCTGACAGAACTATGGCTTGCCGAAGGTCATCCAGCAGCTGCGAGTGGAGGAGTGGGGAATCAAACCTGGTTCTCCCAGATTAGAGTCTGCGCACTTCACCGCTACACCAAACTGGATTTGGGGATGGAGCCTGGGGAGGACAGGGACCTCAGTGGGGCACACAATGCCACAGAGTCCACCCTCCAGAGCATCCAGGTTCTCCAAGGGAACTGATGTCTGTAGCCTGGAGATGAGCTGTAATTCCAGGGGATCCCCAGGTCCCACCTGGAGGATGGCCCCCCAAATTGACCATGGCCTCCAGACCCTGAGGAAGGGATCAGGAATGTTCCTGCCCCCAGAAGGATGTCCCCCAGAAGCTGTGTATGTGTTGGGGGGAAACAGCAAAGCCCCGCAGCATCAGCCTTAGCGCCCACTGTAATATTATCTCCCAAGTCCAGTGTTTTACTTATCTGTTTCATTTGCGTATGCAAAACATTACTGACTGTGTCTGCACTGCAGGATTTACATTAATTCTTGGGCTAACGTCTTTGATTGGGAGTAACCCTTGAGATGGGGCATCCTTAAGAAAGGTTCTTAATTCTGAAAAGCTGAATTCTGAAAAGCTGAATTCTGAAAAGCTAGATTCGAGTCTGGTAGTACCTTACAGACCAGCCAGATTTTTGGGAAGGGTTGCCAGTTCCGGGTTGGGAAATGCCTGGAGATTTTGGGGGTGGAGCCAGAGAAGGGTGGGGTTTGGGAAGGGGAGGTATAATGGGGCATAATGCCTGTCGTGTGAAATGGCGGACACGTGTCTAATGCGTGCCACTTAGTAAGCCTCGGTTCTACCTCGTGGTGTTGGCCCCTTACCAAAGGCAGTGGAAAAGGTGCAGAACTAAGGCCAGGGGTCCCACTAAAGGAGCGGGCCTCTAGCTAAAGACGCTTTTACCCACACAACAAAATTGTTTAAACGATGCTGCTTTTATTTTAGAGTTAGTGCAAGGCTAAATATGGAGGGGCTTGGCCAGCCAGATGCTTGAAAACCGAAAGCCCACAATGCAAATCCTTATTTTCTAAAGACAGGCAAGCACATACCAACATGGCAACAGAAACAGAGTATTAAAACACACACACACACACACACACACACACAAAGAAGACAGAGGCCTCTGGGCCACTCCGAGGTGCAAGGAGGGTACGGGTCCCTCCGTGTCCCAAAGAGGGAGCATCGGATGGCTGAGAGGCTCTCTGTTTTATACAGATACACATCAAAGAATTTCCCAAGAAATTACACATTGGTAAATTACATCAAGTTTGAAGTCAGGCAACTGTTTCTTTCTTGTTGGCATGAGAGGGGAAAAAATTGCTTACAGTACACGTCCAGATAACAATTTACATCTTGAATTATAACATTGCTAGTGCTGTTAGGATGTGTTCTCTAACTGTACTTTTGCTGGGAGCTAACACAGAATCCTGGGTGTGATCTCTGATGAGCAAGAGAGTTCAAGAGGGAGGGAAACCAAATACTTTTTCTCACCATTACAATGCTAATGGTGAGAACTCCCCCTGCTATTTCTTCTTATTTCTTCTTCCTTCCTGAGAGCCAGTTTGGTGTAGTGGTTAAGTGCGCGGACTCTAATCTGGGAGAACCGGGTTTGATTCCCCACCCCTCCACTTGCCTGGCTGGATGACCTTGGGCAAGCCGTAGTTCTGATAAGAGCTGTTCTTGAAAAAGAGCAGTTTCTGTCAGAGCTCTCTCAGCCCCACCTACCTCACAGGGTGTCTGTTGTGGGGAGGGGAAGGGAAAGGAGTTTGTAAGCTGCTCTGAGACCCCTTTGGGTAGTGAAGGGCGGGGTATAAATCCAATCTCCTCCTCCTCCTCCTAATTGATGGACCCTAGGCCAAAAGGGTCTTTCATGATTTGCTTGCTATTTATCAATTTGATTTGTTCACTATTTATTTAGGCAATTGGCTGCCAAATGGTCTCCAGGGGAGGAGGAAACCAGAACTCTCAGCAGGCTGTGCAAGGAAATTCAGGCATGAAAAACTGCTGATTGCTCTGTACTGATAGAACACCCAAAAAGTACCCTGACGAACAGGCTTGAATTGCTCACAAACAGCCAAACAATCGACAAAAAATTGGCTCCCTGTTTGCGACTGGTAAACAGAATATGAGCCAAATCAGTGGGTGTTCAAACATCCCTAACTGGAATACAATATCTGCTTTTTTGGAAGATGCAGCTTCCGTTTCCAGACAGCCTATCATCCAGCTGTCTTACCCTTCATGACTGTATTTAAATACATCCTTTTAAAGAGAAGCTATTTAAAACTAATTTGTAAGGATTGGCTTGCATTTGATGGGTCCCATGTGTACACAATCAGGAATGTGGGTAATACTCAACCTCTTTAAAGAGGCAGATTCCTCTTCCCCTGATAATGCTTCATTACAGCGGAAGTTGAACCAAGATCTCATTGCTGATCTCATCTTGGCCTATTAGCCTTGTGGGCCTGCAGAAGCCAAGTTTATCTAATGTGCCCCGTATGCCTGGAAGGGGAACCATGAAAAATGAGTCCTAAAGCCCGATAGAACAGATTACATGTTTGGACATATAGCATGGTAAATTGTTCCTGAATTATAGGACTTGAATTGTCCCTGAATTATAGGACTTGAAAAAGCAGTATGTCTAGGAGAAGAATTCTGCCTTGGCCTGGGGTTCTCAACAATGCCAAGGCAAATGCCAGGAGATTTGGGGGGGGGGGCAGTGCCAGGGGAAGGAGGAGTTTGGGGAGAATGTAGTATCACTCCTGGGTGACACTGTAGGAATTTCCCCTAAACTCCATGGTAAAAACCACATAGACTAGTGGAAATCCCTACAGTGTCATGATGGAGGCCATTTTTTCTCCTACCCCTCAGTTTCTCGAGGGTGGGAGATTGCGGCTGAGAGAGAGAGAGGCATGGGCAATTGGGAAGTCTAGTTTAGCCTTCTCCCTGTATGCAAGGAGTCAGTGCTGAATGTCCAGTACACAATTGTTAGGCACAAAGGGGACCCAAAGAACTTGCAGGGGGCTTATTTTCCTCTGTATCCTCTCCCCCTGCTATTTCCTCTTCCTTTCTTCTTCCTTCCTGAGAGCCAGTTTGGTGTAGTGGTTAGGAGCGTGGGCTCTAATCTGGGAGAACCAGGTTTGATTTCCCACTCCTCCACATGCAGCTGCTGGTGTGATCTTGGGTCAGTTACAAGTTCTTTCAGAGCTGTTCTCTCACAAGCAGTTCTCAAAAGAGCTTTCTCAGCCCCACCTACCTCACAGGGTCTCTGTTGTGGGGAGGGGAAGGGAAAGGAGATTGTAAGCTGCTCTGAGACTCCTTCAGGTAGTGAAAAGTAGGGTACAAATCCAATCTCCTCCTCCTCCTCCTTCCTGGCAGCTCCCATAGACACTCCCCTACCTTTAGGGTTCCCAGGCCCCCACTGGAGACAAAGGATACCCCACTCCAGGGCAATTAGCTGGCCTATGGGGGACTTATAGGCAGGAAAACCAGGCCTACACCTGTATTGCTGGCAACACAGTGATGTCAACTCTGGCACACATTGGAAGTGATGCCATCATATCACCAGCAATGTGGGGCTGGTCTGGTATTTGGGCAAAGTATCTATGGTAAAAATGACTTCTCCCATAGTTTTTGCCCAAATACCAGAGAATCCCTGCATCACTGTGGATGTGATGACATTACTTCTGGTGCACAGAGGAAGTTACATTAATGCATTGCTGGCCTAGGCCTAGGCATCGCTGGAAGTAATGTCATCACATCACCAGCGATGTGGGGATGCTCTGGTATTTGCACAAAACATCAATGGTAAAAATGATTTCTGACATAGTTTTTGCCCAAATACCAGAGGGTCCCCATATCACTGGGGATGTGATAATGTCATTTTGGGTACACACTGGCAGTGACCACTGCACCGCCACACCCCTAATGTAGCCAGTCCTCCAAGAGCTCACAGTAGCCCCTGTAAGAAGAGCTCTGTAAGCTCTTGGAGAATTGGCTATATTAGGGGTGTGTCACCTAATATGCAAAGGAGTTCCTGCTACAAAAAGAGCCCGGTTGCCAGTGGGTACCTGGGAATCCTATTTTCCTTGGTTCCTTTGCTTTTCCCCACACACAGGCCAACCTAACTTTTATCTGCCTCAGATGTTCAACTATATTATTTATTTAGAAGAAGAAGAAGAAGACAACAAGAAGAAGAGATTGGATTTATACCCTGGCCTTCACTTGGAGTCTCAGAGCAACTTAGAATCTCCTTTCCCTTCCTCTCCCCACAATCATCTTTCCCTTCCTCTCCCTACAACAGACGCCCTGTGAGGTAGGTGGGGCTGAGAGAGCTCTGAGAGAACCCCTCTTGAGAGAACCGCTCCGAGAGAACTGTGACTGACCTAAGGTCTCCCATCGCTCCAGCGCACTCTCATGGCATCGGGATGGTCTGATCAGGCCATCCCGACTCCATGCCATTGTCCCCCCCCCCCTCAGTATTAGCATCATTGCAAACCCCATAGGGAGCCCTCAGTGCGGAGATGTGATTGATTCCTCATGTAAGCGCATCGAAAATGAACAGCCAACCCCCCCCCCCCACAACTCACCTGCAGTTGCATCTGATCATGTAGTGGCGGGCTGTGTCTGCAGCTTCCAAGAACTGTGTGATCGCACAACTGTGGGTCAAATTCCTTCAGAGGAAATAGCCTCACTCCCCCCCCCACTTTATCTCGCACGTGTGACCGCACCCATAGTGTTCCATTCTATACCTTTTGGCTAGGGATCCCAAGTCCCCCCAGGGGGCGGGGAAATCCCCACCCCAGAGGCCCGTTCCCCGGCGCCGCCGAATCGGGCCCTGGGGGGAACTGCACCCCGACGTGCGCGGGCACGCTGGGGGCGGGGCCACGGCCATACAAGGGAAAACTCTATGGTTTTCCCTTGTATGGCTGTGGCCCCACCCCCAGCATGCCTGGCGTCCTCCTTCACCCCCCGCTCCCGGCGAAGATAGACTTGCCAACCCTACTTCTGGCTAATAGCCACTGATGGACCTCTGCTCCATATGTTTATCCAATCCCCTCTTGAAGCTGCCTTTGTTTGTAGCTGCCACCACTTCTTGCAGCAGTGAATTCCACATGTTCATTACTCTTTTGGGTGAAGAAGAAGTTCTATGGCAGTGTGGGTTTTGAACCTCGGTCTCCCAGATCCTAGTCCAACACTGTAATCACTATACCAGACTGACTGATGCTCACATTTTAAACATGGAATGGTTAAAAACAAAAACAAAACCCCCAAAAACACCTAATTGAGATGGCCCAGTTGAACTTACATTTGTTGTGAGAATAAACAAGGAACACTGCAGAAATGCTTTATAGTATCCTATTCTTTCCTTCTTTTGGGGAAGATTCTAAGTTGCTGAAAGGAAGTCTTTAACTGGTAACGAAAGGAATTACGGACAATCATTCTTCTCTGAAATGTCCCTTTTGAGCTGAACTTTCAAAGACGGAAAACTTTTCATTGCTTTGCAGTTCACCTTGGGAAACATTCTTCTTTGCTGGATGTCACTACTGCTGCTGCAGTGGGGTCCGTTCCATTCTCTTGCTCCCCCATCTCAGCCAGCTATTCTTTAATAATATCTGAGCTATGCAGCTGGTGCACATGTTGAATTAGGAAGCAAGAGTCACATCTGCAAAGTATCATGGATTGATTCCTCTCTCTTTCTCTCTCTGTGTATATTTGTGTGTGTATGTGTTTCAGTTCCCAAAATGTTAGAAGCCCAAGAACTGTTATCAGCATTTTATAAAAAATCAGTTAATTCAAGAAATACAGGTTCTTGTGAGCTGAAAACAAGAGGAAGCTGCCTACTGCAACTCTGCATGATTTACTGTCTTTATTGGTGTAGACTGTCCTTCCTTCCTTCCTTCCTTCCTGCCTTTCTTCCTTCCTTCCTTCCTTCCTTCCTTCCTTCCTTCCTTCCTTCCTTCCTTCCTTCCTTCCTTTCCCCGCCTTTCTCCCTAATGGGTATCCAAAGCGGCTTACATTGTTCTCCTCTCCTCCATCTTATCACAACAACCCTGTGAGGTAGATTAGGCTGAGAAAGTGAAGTGTGACTGTCCCAAAGTCACCCAGCAAGCTTCCATGGCACAAGTAGGGATTACACCACACTCCTCCAATACACCACATTGGGTCTCTGCCCACCTAGGATAAGTAATTTTAAGAACACTCTCCTGGGAGGAGTAACTGCTACTGAATAAAATGGTATTTATTTCTGAGTAGACCTGCTGAGGATCACTTCTCTGCATTAGTTGTAATGGAATCATTCATAGAATCATAGAATGTTAGAGTTGGAAGGGACCTTGCAGGTCATCTAGTCCAACCCCCTGCACTCTGCAGGAGCACTGGCCCGTTCTGCACTGACAGCTTGCTCTGGAGAATCTGAGGAGTCAAGCCTTAAGGGTTGACTTCGCAGTTGCACGCATTCCCTCTGCACTGTCCCCCCCTCCCCCCGGTTTATTTATTTGTGTATTCTGTATGCATTCTGCATCTACAAGCAAAACCTACATTTTTTGCTGCCAACCCCTCCCTCCCTCCCTGATTCTGCAAAAAGAAAGGGAAGGGAGGGGAAAAATCTAGGCCCACACATGCAAGATTGACACATCTGAGAGCAGGGAATCCCCTAGTACTTTATCTTTACCTATTCCTTCTTATGCTGCCTTTGACTTTTTAAAAGTTTGCCTGAGTGGGAGGACACGTCTTCTTTTGCCTTTGGAGAAAGAGGGAAAGAAAACAGAACAGGGAGGGAGCGTCAGCCTAAAGAGAGAGAGGTGGAAACGGGGGAGGGTAGTGGGCAGCACTTAAATACCTGCAGAAACAATTCTACTTTAGAAAGGATTAGCAATTTGAAAGTAGATGACAACAAAGAATCACAGCAAAAGGAGTTTGGGTAGCTGCGGGGCAACAGTGTGCTGGAAGCGGTCTGAATGCAGATTCCTGTAAAACAAATCCAAAAACACCAGAAAGCCCGAACACAAAGTGGAAGTAAAAGCAGGAGGGAATGCAGAACGGAACAATAGGATTCGCTCAGAAACCAAGGCAAAAGAAATGGGTGCAGAAAGGGCCATTGAATCTCCCTCTAATGCAAAGACGACCCAGCAGAATTACCTGCCCTGTAGAGGAGCTTGACTATAGGCAGTTTGCATGAATCACACTGCCGACCTTCTCTCCTTCCAGCCAGAAAGCATGTGACTCATGCAGAAACACAGAAGGGGGCTACACCAGGGAGCCCTCACACCTCCACAAGTTAACAGTCCACCTCAGCTATTAGAGTGCCTCTAATTTTGTTAAAAAGCATCTCCCAGCAACCTGACATTTGGGAACTGCTGCACTGAATGCATTCCAGGCTAGGCCAAAGTAGCTAAAATCCCCCAATCCATACTCTCCGCTTACCACTTTTTCCTTTCTTCTCTCTCTTCTTTTTTTTTAACACACCAGTTTTATTTGCACAGTCATTTCACAGTCCAGTTGTTCTTTCTGGTTAGGTGGCCTATAAAATATTTCTATTACTAGTTTCAGTCCCTGAAACGTCTCCAACTGCAGTCCGTAATGACATACTCCTGCCAATCTCTAAGATCCCCTCCCTGTAGACAGAGGCTCGCATCTTCCTTCCCCTCCCTTCCCGTAATCTGAACAGCTCCTGTTCTAGCAGGTCTTTGATCTTGCCAGGGAGGTTTATTGGGACAACCTGTACATTTCCTACTGTGGTACATATGGATACACATCGTTATTTACTTCTACCTCCACCCCCACTTATTTTCTGGGAGGAGGAGAAGTAGGGACCAGGTAGATATCCTTTCAGGTAATTGTGCTGCTGCTGGGCTGCTTTCTCCTGAGTAGACAGTGTTCCTTTTGTTTGGATGCCACACAAAAGTGACTTCGGCTCCGATCAGATGCAGAAGTTGCCGCGGAAGCGGCAAGAATGCCGGGCGGATTATAAGGGCGCAATCACATAGCAACATCTGGCCAGTGTAGTGTACCCATCGCAGCCAGCCGAAGATGCGGAGTAAAAAGCTACCTCCTAAAGTCCACTAGCAAATGGCTTGTGATGGGCCACTGACTGATTCTCTTCGTGTGATCGCTCCAGCGCACTCCTCTTGCGTCGTTGGAGCACGCCGGGAATGTGCGCCGAGGTAGGAAACTGCCGTCCTGTCTGATCGCGTTTGCAGCGGGACACACTGTGCCGGCGCAAACAGCCACGCCTCCCCCCCCGCGTTTCCCGGCATGTGTGAACGGGACCTTCCTTTATCTCTTACCCTGTAGTCAAATCTAGAAGTGGATGACTAATCAATTACTCCACCTGAGTGCAAAATTAGGTTCAACAACTAAGTAACAACAATATGTCCCTGTGGCTGCAATAGCACTACAACAACAATAGAATGAACAATCACAACATATACTTCTGATGAATTAAATAATCAAAATATTACAGTAGAATTTGAACGGAAGTTTTATCCCACATATAATATTCTCAAAGACAAAGAAGCATGGTTCTTCCTGCTAATACTCTTTATGTGTACATTCTGATTGTGTACTAGAGTCCATTAGTAGTAAATTGTTGTATATTCTCTACAGTTTTTGAATTAAGGAATCAGCTTAGAAGAAGGTTTCTCCTTGAAACGTGGAAATTATCTAGAAAACATGGCAGCGTTTATAAATGGAAGATGCCTTGGGTCAGTCACAAGTTCTCTCAGAGCTGTTCTCTCAAGGGCAGTCCTCAAAAGAGCTCTCTCAGCCCTGCCTACCTCACAGGGTGTCTGTTGTGGGGAGGGGAAGGGAAAGGAGACAGTAAGCTGTTCTGAGACTCTGAGTGAAGGGCAGGGTATAAATCCAACTCTTCTTCTTCTTCTTCTTCTTCTTCTTCTTCTTCTTCTTCAAAAAAAAAAAAAAAAAAAAAGGGGGGGGGGGGGGGGGGGGGGGAGGCAGGAGCTCGTCTCCCTCCCACGCCACAGTTCTGAGCTGAATTGGTCTAGCAATTTTTAAATTGATGTTTCTATGCAGCGATAAGGAAAGCCAGTTGAGTCTCAGGAACCTACACCTGACTCACTGAAAAAGGTATCTCTGACACTCCTCCTCCTCCTCCTCCTCCTCCACCACCACCCTCCATGTCCATGCAGCTTCCACCTTCCTAGCATCTAGCAATTAAACTGTCACTTGCGTTACAAATAGCAGAATGATGTTCTGGAGAGAATCTTGTTCCAGTTCCTTTCATCTCTGGCACTACACGTTCCATGTTCATCCTGAAGCTGGTGGCCAGTTCTGGATTCCTAACCTTATTTGCTGCTAGGTTACGCCTGCCACTAACAGACAGACAGACTGAAAGATAGACAGTCTGTTATGAGTTATGTCTACTACAGACAACCATCACTTCTAGAATGAATAGTACAACCCAGGGAGATTTTTGAGACAACCTGGGCCTGGATGCTCCAATTCTGTACATTTCTGGCACTACTATGCACATGAACCTGCTGAAGCCAGTCACCAATTTTGAGACTTCTAGCCAGGGCTATTTTTGGCCAGGAACGCACAGGAACGGAGTTCTGGCTGGCTTCAGAGTTGGCCTTGCCCACTACAGCCAAAACCTCTGCCTCCCCGTGCCTTCCCTGGCCTGTCCAAGGGCCGGCTTGTCCGAGCTCCCCGCAGCTGCGGGGTGCCCGGGCAAGCCAAGGGAAGGCATGGGGGTGTGGCCTAATATGCTAATGCACTGAGCTGTCAGGGGTGTGGCCTATTATGCTAATGAGTTCCTGCTGGGCTTTTTCTACAAAAGAAGCCCTGCTTCTAGCCATTTACTGATGAGATGCCTGCCACAGACAGACAGTTTTGCACATCCTTGTACTGTTATAGATGTGGCTGCTGCATTTGATATAGCATGTGCATTCCAAACACCCCATCCAGAAAGCATTTCCTTGGAATGCTACAGGAAAGGACCACGATAGTGATCAAGGGTTTGGAACAGCTTTCCTACAAGACAAGACTGAAACATCTGGGACTTTTTAGGTTAGAAAGATGCTGGCGCTGTAGTACAGAAATAGGAAAGAGGTTTATAGAATCCCAAACGGCGCAGAGAGAGTAGACAAGAAGGAGATATTTAGCCCTCTAGAAGCAAGGGCCAGACTGCATGAGGCTCTTTTGGTGAGTTCTCTGGACTTGACTCGCTTTCTCTGCAGCCCTGAAATTGGGGCGAAAACTCTTCCTGAGGCCTGTTCAGTTCAAGAAACTTCTTCCCTTCTGTATCCCACTTTTTTAAAAAAAGAATAATAATAAAAGAAAACAGGGGGGGGGGGGGGGGGGGGAGGCAGGAGCTCGTCTCCCTCCCACGCCACAGTTCTGAGCTGAATTGGTCTAGCAATTTTTAAATTGATGTTTCTATGCAGCGATAAGGAAAGCCAGTTGGGTCTCAGGAACCTACACCTGACTCACTGAAAAAGGTATCTCTGACACTCACGCAATGAAACAGATTAGTAGTAGATAGAGGACTGACTGAAAAAAATATACAATTTAGGGAATTCACTGTCCAAAGATAAGGATGTGGTCACTGACTTGGAGGGCATTAAAAAGGGATTTGATAAATTCATGGACAGATTTATCAGCAGCTGTTAGCCATGAGGTGGAACTCCTCAATCAAACAATCAATCATCTTATATTTTATGCCTGCTCTCCTGGCAAAAAGTTCAAGCTTTTCTCACATGAAGCGGCCTTATACCGAATCAGACTATTGGTTCACCAAAGTCAGTATTTTCTGTTCAGACTGGCAGCAGCTCTCCAGGGTCTCAGGCAGAGGTCTTTCACATCACCTACTGCATGGCCCTTTTAAGAGGAAGTGCCCAGGACTGAACCTGTGACCTTCTGCATGCCAAGCAGATGCTCTGCCACTGAGCCACAACCCTTTCCTCTCCATTAAATTCCAGCTGCTGGGTGGGTGGGAGGGTAGGAATTGAACAGTGGTGGACTATTGACTTTTCTAGTGACCTGCTTGTGAGCTCCGGCTGTGGTCACACACACAAAGGCCCATTCTGCATCTAGCATTCACTCTGTTGTTTTACCAAACCCACACTGGAACAGAAAAAGATGCAGCTCAAAACCACATTCAAATAGCCCGGGCCAACGCCGTACTGACTGCAGAGTCACCCCTGAATGGCCATAAAATGGCCATAAATCTATGCAGATGGCTACCATAAAACCGAGAGATCAAGGGAAATGAAACTGGCATGCAGTCTGGACACTACCATAAAATCCGACAATCAGTCAAAGTGAAAGTGGCATGCAATGTAGAGGGGAGTTTCTGTTCCAACACGGTTTTGGTAAAACAGCGGAACAAACGCTAGATGCAGAATGGGAGTAAGTAATCCACTTTCAGTGCACTTTCAACGGGATTTCACTGCGTGAACTGGCAAAATCCAGTTTGAAAGTGCACTGGAAGTGGATTGAAAGTGGATTATTTAGTGTGTGTGATCGCAGCCTTAGAGTGGCTTTTTTGATCAGAAGTATTGGAAAGAAGAGGATATTCCAGATCAGAACTGTCAAACATACATCCCGCGGGACAGAGTCGGCCCATCCAGGACTCTTATCCAGCCAGTGAGCAACTGGTCATTATGTCCCTGTATACTAGTAAAGGTAAAGGCAAAGGTTTCCTTTTCTCAAAAGCTAGTTTAATCAGACTCTAGGGGGCGGTGCTCATC
>NW_015164355.1:45557-68190 GCF_001447785.1 Gekko japonicus | reverse complement strand
ATTAGAGTTTGCTGCTCTTAACCACCACTGCCCTCTGGCTCTCAGGAAATGGGCTGACATAACACGAAACGCTTTCGCACACACGGTGGGATCCTGCAGATACAATCTGCCAACAGCACTGCTTTCCTCTGGATTAACGTTTTTCCCCCATTTTTTTCCTGAAGCCTTTTTGTTTTTTTCCGAAAAATTGGAAAAATTGAAAAAAGAAAAGAAAAGAAAAAAAAATTGATTATGGAACGTTTTATTTTAACATGATGAATAAAATATTTTCAGACAAGGTGTTCAAATATTTTCCAAATCATTTCATATCAGATTAAACTAATTTCTGTGCACTGAGGACAAGCAAGTCCTAGGTTACAAACTAAACTTTCCAATGCAAGAACAAGATGCATTTCTTCCTTTAGGAGGTGCCATTGTCAGAAGAAAATAAAAAGGTTCCAGTTTTGTTTTTGCATGTGGGTGGGGATTCTGTTTGTAATAATTGCTTGGATACACTATATTTTTAATACGCTAGTTGTGATAATTTCATGCCAAGTAAAAACGTCCATAGTCATATTTTATGTTCCCAAAGTAACAGAATGACTTTCAATCTAGAAAAGACAAAAGAATGCTAATGTAGCATTTTTTTCAATTTTTCCGAAAATTTCCGTTTTTTTCCGAAGCAGGGAAGGCCTGCCAAGAGATTTCTCCCTGCTGAGAGGAGCCAAAGGGGGGGGGGGAATTCTGAGGCCCGAGGGAAACACCGACAGCGCGGGAAGCGGCCGGCGACAAGGACTTACTTCCTGGCACTCAGCTTAATGGTGAAGGGGCACCCGCGGGAGTCCACTTCGAAGGCGGAAGGCTTGCCGCTCGCCACGGGCCGGCAGCCGTACTTGCAGTGGATGAAGAGCTCCCCGATCTGTTCGGCCACGGCGATGTTGTTGACCACCACGGTCAGTTTGGCATTGTCCACTGGGCACTTCTCTGAGGAGAGGAGAAGAAGAAGAAGAGATTGGATGTATACCCCACCCTTCACTACCCAAAGGAGTCTCAGAGCGTCTCACAAACTCCTTTCCCTTCCCCTCCCCACAACAGACACCCTGTGAGGTAAAAGAAGAAGAGGAGATTGGATGTATACCCCGCCCTTCATTACCCAAAGAGTCTCAGAGCGGGTTACAAACTCCTTTCCCTTCCCATCCCCACAACAGACACCCTGTGAGGTAGGTGGGGCTGAGAGAGCTCTTGGCAGAAATGGTTCTTTTTCAAGAACAGCTCTTATCAGAACTACGGCTTGCCCAAGGTCATCCAGCCAGGTGCAAGTGGAGGAGTGGGGAATCAAACCCGGTTCTCCCAGATTAGAGTCCGCGCACTTAACCACTACACCAGACTGTAAATGCGGGTGGGTAAGGATCCCGGAAGGGCGCAGGGCAGCACATGACCCTAGCACAGTGGACCGCATTTTGTGGGGTGGGTGGGGGACTGAGAGCAGAAGACCCGGCGACGCCCCGGAACGCTCGCTTGGGCCTCGTTCAGGTACCTACCAGAGGTTAAGGCACATCTCCTACAGAACGTGTGCTGTAAAGAGAACACAGAGATGGTGAGAACGGATTCTGCGCCAGAGAGCCCTTCCTGTGGGGCAGGCCCAGAACTAACATGCAGCTCATGGGGGGCCCGGCCCCCTAGTGTTTCTTCCAAGTCCCCTCCCTTCCGGGCTGGCCCCAAATTGAATCAATGTAATTAACTTTGATTTAATTAGCTATGCCCCCCCAAGGCCCCCGCCCCCCAAAATTCCTAGCGACGGGGCTGCCATGGGGCCTTCTCTGACTGCTCCCTCTTTGCACACCTGGTCTTCACAGGTATACTGCTCCTCATATGAAGGTTTTGCTTAGCTATCTGGGCCCCCATCCTTCCCGAGACACTTTGTCCCTCAACTCCACTGCTGGCTGTCGACCCCCCACAGATGAGCAGGACCACTGCCACCAGATATAATGCAGATCTAAGTACGCAACCGGACAGGTGTGCTTCATAGAGCCAAATATGCAAGACACGACACGCTGAAGGAAAGCGCAACAAAGAAATTGTATTTATTTTAATTTGATTTTTGTTTGTCGTCCGCCTTTCTCACGGGGATTCAAGGCGGAAGACACAGAGCGAGTCCGGTACAATTGAGAGAGATGCCGCAGAATTAGGAAGATGCGTTAATTTATCAGGGGGGGGGGATCCAGAAAAGGGCCTGCAAGACGGAGCTCTTCCGCCAGGCTTTCCGTTGAGGCGGTGGGCGTCTCCCTTCTACTGGGCCTCCCCTTCAGCGGGCCAGATCTGTATTAACAACTGGGAACCAGTGTTCCCGCTAAGCTGAGTTAGTGTGAGCTAGCTCCCAGTTTTTTTAGCCTCCAGCTCACATATTTTTGTCTTAGCTCAGGGACGACGGCTCCAGAGCCAACTAATTGATGCAGGAGCCAAATTGCTTGCTCACAACTTTAATGCCAGGAGCTCACAAAGTAGAATTTTTGCTCACGAGACTCCACAGCTTAGAGGGAACATTGCTGGGAACCCCAATCTGAAACAGACCTCAGCCGTTGCGGCTTTGATTAGAAACATAGGGATATTATTGCATATAATCTGATGTATTTTGATTGCCTGTATATGATAGTTGATGGAACTCGCCCTGAGCCTGCTATGCAGGGAGGGTGAGATACAAATCTAATAAAATAAAACGGAAATAAATAATGTTCTCTCCCCCCCCCCCCCCCCCGCCCGCCTCAGGAACACCGGTACCCACACAGCATCAGTCCTGTATTTGCACTCACAGCAATTAAAGTTGTGAGCGAGCGATTTGGCCACTGCATCAATTAGTTTGCTCTGGACCCGTCCTTCCTGAGCTGAGACAGAAATGTGTGAGCCGGAGGCTAAAAAAACTGAGCTAGCTCACACTGACTCAGCTTAGAGGGAACACCGGTACCCACACAGCATCAGTCCTGTATTTGCACTCACAGCAATTAAAGTTGTGAGCGAGCGATTTGGCCACTGCATCAATTAGTTTGCTCTGGACCCGTCCTTCCTGAGCTGAGACAGAAATGTGTGAGCCGGAGGCTAAAAAAACTGAGCTAGCTCACACTGACTCAGCTTAGAGGGAACACCGGTACCCACACAGCATCAGTCCTGTATTTGCACTCACAGCAATTAAAGTTGTGAGCGAGCGATTTGGCCGCTGCATCAATTAGTCTGCTCTGGAGCCCTCCTTCCTGAGCCGAGACAAAAATGTGTGAGCCGGAGGCTAAAAAACTGTGAGCTGGCTCACACTGGCTCAGCTTAGAGGGAACACTGTGGCCCTCAACACCCAACTGGGCTGCTCTTCTCTTTGCCACCTGCGAGTCTTTTGTTCCCAGCCTGACTCTGGTTTGCTCTGTCACAGCACAGGGCAGGCGGGATAAGGCTGGTGGGAAGGACAAACTGGGACTGGCTTTGCTGAGACACTTTGAGAACACGTCTTGTTGCTCCCGAAAGAGAACAGGAAAGGGACCCCCCCCCCCCCGGTCAGGCTACAGAGAAGCGATGGGAGAGGGGAAAAGGCCCAATTGTGGTGTTCCACCAGGCTGCAGGCTCCCTTCTCCCAAGCTGCTTGGCAGAGGCTTACAACTGCCTCAGGTTATGAGCGTTCACTTCCCTTTCCTGGCCTGCACGGCTGCGGAATCTGTGCTCTCTTTACAGAGACGGCAGGAGGGCCGGCGAATCCAGCCAGCCTGCTTCCAACAGCTATTCCCACCCCCCCAGGGAAATAAACCGAAAACACTGTGGGGGATGGTGGAAATAGCTGTGGAAGTTTTTACGGGCAGCGGAAAATGCTTCTGGCACATCACCCCTTAGCAAATAGAAGGGGAAGTCGTGGAGGTAGTGACAGACTTCACATTCCTGGGATCCCAGATCACCGCAGACGGTGACAGCAGCCATGAAATTAAAAGACCCCTGCTCCTTGGGAGGAAAGCGATGGCGCACCTCGACAGCATGATAAAAAGTAGAGACATCGCCCTGCCAACAAAAGTCCGCATGGTCAAAGCAATGGTATTCCCAGTAGTCATGTAGGGCTGCGAGAGTTGGACTATAAGGAAGGCCGAGCGCCGGAGAATAGATGCTTTTGAACTATGGTGCTGGAGAAGACTTGAGAGTCCCTTGGACTGCAAGGAGATCAAATCAGTCAATCCTAAAAGAAATCAACCCTGACTGTTCCCTGGAAGGCCAGATAATGAAACTGAAGCTCAAATACTTTGGCCACCCAATGAGAAGGGAGCACTCACTGGAGAAGACCCTGATGCTGGGAAAGACTGAAGGTCAAAGAAGACGGGGACGGCAAAGGATGAGATGGTTAGACAGTGTCATAGATGCAACGAACATGAAGCTGAGCAAACTTCAGAGGACAGCAGAAGACCGGAAGGCCTGGCGTGATCTGGTTGCGAAGAGTCGGACTCGACTGTGCGACTGAACAACAATAAAGGAAAGACACAGTCCTTCCCTTCTACCGGTGGGGATCCTGCTGGGGACGTCCTGACCCTCAAACGGGGCGAGGCCGACCCCAGCTCCCACCTCGTCCACCTTCTTCCACTCTCCCTGGCAAAACCAAGCCTGGGTCTCAGGCCCGGGTCTCTCCAGCACCTGCTACACAAGACCCAGTTTAACTGGTGCTCCTGGGGGCTTGAACCTGGAGTCCTCCGTGCAGGCCCGTAGCTAGGATTTTGTGGCTTGTGGGGCAATTTTTTCCCCTGGTGGGGCTGAAGTTCCCAGTGCAGAAAGAAAAGCCATTTAGCCAATAGAAAGCTGTTACCAGGATAGATCTCTAAATTGCAGGCTGTCAGCCACTTTAGAGGACAGTTCTCAGCTGCTGCAAGTTAATCACTTCTGCCAGCCTGAGCAACAATTCTGAGAAGAAGCCGGCAGGTGGGGGGTGAGGACTTCTATGGTCAAGAAGCGAACACTTAGGCAGAAAAACTCTCTGAAAGGAGGCCAGTTTCTTGACACAGAGTTAGAAGGGATCCTAGAGGCCACCTACTCCAACCCCCTTGCTCAGTGCGGGAATTAGTCAACTACAGCACCCCACTCTGCTTAAAGGAGCACAGGCCTTTTGAAAAATGTTTTTAAAATGACTGAAAAAAGCATTTACAGGAGACATTCTTGTGGGGCTGTGTCTTTAAGAATGGGGGCAGAGGAGGAGGAGATTGAGGAGAGGAGATTGGATTTATACCCTGCCCTTCACTACCTGATGGAGTCTCAGAGCAGCTTACAAACTCCTTCCCCTCCCTACAACAGACACCCTGTGAGGTAGGTAGGGTTCCCAAGTACTTACCGTGATCTGGCGGGGGAAACGTGCTCCCCGGCCGGACCATTCCTCCCTGTAACGCAGCATGCCGTCGCCAGAAAGTGACGCCGGGCGACGCTCTGGCAATGGGACTGAAAACTCAATGGTACCATCAATTGAATGATCGATGGATGGTACCTCGATGGAATGATCCTGCGAGGACATCTGTGTCCCCCACCGAATCACGGTAAGTACTTGGGAAGCCTGGAGGTAGGTGGGCCTGAGAGAGCTCTGACAAAAACTGCTCTTTTTTCAAGAACAGCTGTGCCAGAACTATGGCTTGCCCAAGGTCATCCAGCAGCTGCAAGTGGAGGAGTGGGGAATCAAACCCGGTTCTCCCAGATTAGAGTCCGCGCACTTAACCACGACACCAAACAGAGCCCCCCCAAAAGCCCCACCGTAGCTACAGGCCTGCCTCTGCGGCCACCAGCACTTCACCAGTGAGCTCGCGCTCAGGCGGCTGCGCTCGGACATCTACACTCTTGCACAGAAGAAGGGATTTTGCCCTCCAATTGGCGTGTTTCCAACCAAAATGTCACAGATAAACCACGACCAAAACCACCCAGGAGCTGGACGCAGTCCCTAGCTGCCCCCCCCCGCTACCACAATGTCCTCCCTCCCCACCGCCAAAGCCCCGGCCATGTCCAGGATCCTTACCCCACAGGTGGTGATCACGGGGTCCTTGAAGACGCTGCAACACAGCTGGCAACACAGCTTCACCGAGGGCTGCTCAGCAAACACCAGCGGCTCCTGAATGGGGGTGGGAGAGGAAGGGGAGGAGAGCATTCTGGTCAAAAGGCAAGCTTGGCCTCCCCCCAGCTCCAGTTCAGCAGCAGCACCAGGCCAATTTTTGGGCAGGAACGCACAGGAACGGAGTTCCGGCTGGCTCCTGAGTTGGCCATGAGCAGCAGGAACTTGTTAGCATAATAGGCCACACCCAAGCCAATGATTAGGATGGGCTACATTAGGGGTGTGTGGCCTAACATGCAAAGAAGTTCCTGCTACAAAAAAAGCTCTGGGTTTTGACAACAAACAAGGTAAACAGAATAAGAAGCAAAAGGTGGGTGTGGCTGGATGACCACACTTCTGGTAACATGGGGGTGCGGCCTAATATGCTAATAAGCTGTGGTGTCAGGGGTGTGGCCTATTATGCTAATGAGTTTTTGCTCTTGGGTGTGGCTTATTATGCTAATGAGTTCCTGCTGGGCTTTTTCTACAAAGAAAGCCCTGAGCAGCACTATCAATGGGGGTGGGCGCTGATTCTAGCAGTAACGGCCACTGCAATGCTCCCTCTAAGCTGTGGAGTCTTGTGAGCAAAAATTCTCCTTTGTGAGCTCCTGGCATTAAAGCTGTGAGCGAGCGATTTGGCTGCTGCATAAATTAGTTTGCTCTGGAGCCATTCTCTCTGAGCTAAGACAACAATATGTGAGCCGGAGGCTAAAAAACTGTGAGCTGGCTCACACTGACTCAGCTTAGAGGGAACACTGACGGCCAGACCCCCCAAAAACCAGGGCTCTCCCTCTGCAAAGAGCAACGGCACATTCTACTGCTTGACGCCTGCCTTCCTCTCTGGAAGAATGACTGAAAGAGGGCGACGGCTCAGTGCAACGGCGTCTCTGGTGCAGTGTGGCTATGCATACGGACGCTACTGCAGACCGTCGCCCTGGGCGCCACACAAGCTTGAGGTCTGGATTTCGTGGCTGCAGCCCCCTGGAGCACACCCGGAGAGGCTTCCGGTTGAGACTCCGGGCACCAGACTGGCTTGCGGCCACTCGCTCGAACGCCCGGGGCTCAGTTTTGCCATTGATTCTCCGCCTCTCTTGCACCATGCAGACGCTGTCCCCGTTGACCACCATCCCAGGGGCCACAGGCAAAGGAAGGAAGAGGCCAAAGAATTTGGGACAAGAAGAGGAAGAAGATCTGGAAGAATGACCGAAAGAGGGCGACGGCTCAGTGCAACGGCATCTCTGGTGCAGTGTGGCTATGCGCACGGACGCTACTGCAGACCGTCGCTCTGGGCGCTACACAAGCTTGAGGTCTGGATTTCGTGGCTGCAGCCCCCTGGAGCACACCCGGAGAGGCTTCCGTTTGAGACTCCGGACACGAGACTGGCTTGCAACTACTCGCTCGAACGCCCGGGGCTCGGTTTTGCCATTGATTTTCTGCCTCTCTCGCACCATGCAGACGCTGTCCCCGTTGACCACCATCCCAGGGGCCACAGGCAAAGGAAGGAAGAGGCCAACGAGGAATTTGGGACAAGAGGAAGAAGAGATTTGGATTTATACCCCGCCCTTCACTACCCAGAGGAGTCGCAGAGCGGCTGACAAACTCCTCTCCCTTCCCCTCCCCACAACAGACACCCTTTGAGCAATGCTCCCTCTAAGCTGTGGAGTCTCGTGAGCAAGAATTCTACTTTGTGAGCTACTGGGCATTAAAGTTGTGAGTGAGCAATTTGGCTACTGCTTAAATTAGTTTGTTCTGGAGTCATGCCGTCCTGAGCTAAGACAAAAATGTGCGGGAAAACTGCGAGCTAGCTCACACTGACTCAGCTTAGCGGGAACACTGCCTGTGACGTAGGTGGGGCTGAGAGAGCTCTGACAGAGACTGCTCTTTTTCAAGGACAGCTGTGCCAGAACTACGGCTTGCCCAAGGTCATCCAGCAGGTGCAAGTGGAGGCGTGGGGAATCAAACCTGGTTCTCCCAGATTAGAGTCTGCGCAGTTAACCACGACACCAAACTGACAAATGAGGAAGCTGGCAGTACCAACTCCACCGAGCTCAGAGAGACACCGTCCTGCTTGGGAGTAGAATGAAGGAAGCCTTGAGGAAGGGCCCTCCCCCCGCCCCAGCAGCAAAACCAGATGGCCGAGGACCTTCTCCCCACGGACCTCTCCTTCTAGACCAGTGGTTCTCAACCTGTGGGTCGCGACCCCTTTGGGGGTCGAACGACCCTTTCACAGGGGTCGCCTAAGACCATCGGAAAACACAAATTTTTGATGGTCTTATGATAGCAATGAAAATAATTTTATGGTTGGGGGTCACCACAACATGAGGAACTGTATTAAAGGGTCGCGGCATTAGGAAGAGGAGGAGGAGGAGAGGAGATTGGACTTATACCCCGCCCTTCACTACCCAAAGGTGTCTCAGAGCGGCTTACAAACTCCTTTCCCTTCCCCTCCCCACAACAGACACCCTGTGAGGTAGGTGGGGCTGAGAGAGCTCTTGACAGAAACTGCTCTTTTTTCAAGAACAGCTCTTATCAGAACTACGGCTTGCCCAAGGTCATCCAGCCAGGTGCAAGTGGAAGAGTGGGGAATCAAATCCAGTTCTCCCAGATTAGAATCTGCGCACTTAACCACTACACCAAACTGGCACCAAACTGGAAGGTTGAGAACCACTGGTCTAGATCCTCCCCCGCCTCATACCGGCCCTTGCATCCACCTTGCTTTATGTGCCACTCCCCCGGGCCCCCAAATACCTACTGGCTCCTCCTCTTCCTCGTGGAGAGAGAAAGTCGAGCGCAGGGACATATTGGACTCGGAGTGCAGTGAGCGGACGGAGATGGCCGAGTCGGACCGGCGCGGAGTGTTGATGGGCGGCTGGGGAGAGGAACGAAGCACAAAATATTGCTTACAAATCACCACCCAGAGTTTCCCTTCCGCACCCAGGCTGTTTAGAAAGGTCTGCCTGCAGGGCTGTGCCTGGGACGTCTCTACTGAAATTCAGCACTCTATGCCAGATAATTTATCACAGATGATTAAAGGAATGCAGCTACTGGTGAACCGTCAGGTGCTACAAAGCCAAGACCACGGCCATACAACCCAGAAATTCTGCAACAGCAAATGTTGGAAATGTCATGATAAAGAGGGTAGTTTTTATCATATGTGGTGGATTTGTGTAATAGCAAAAGATTATTGGGGGGAGGAAATACATGAGTGTTTGCAGAAAATTTCGAAACTGAATGTTCCATATAAACCTGAATTGTTTTTGCTAAATAGTCTACCGGTATATTTAGATAAGAAACAAAAGCATATAATTGTACATGTTGTGACAGCAAGCGAGAATTTTATATGTGAAATACTGGAAAGTGAACCAGGTGCCAACACATGAGGAACTGATCGAAAAGATTTTAGAAGCTGCAGAAATGGATATTTTATCGGAAAGGCTAAAGGCACATGGCGATCAAGAGCTAGAAGCGGTATGGAATCCTTTTTACAGGTGGATTCAAACAAGAGATTAAGAGAGACAGACTTTGAGCTCATGAACCAGGATGAATACCAGAAAACATTTCTTAAACAGAAAAAAGATTTTAATTATGTAATTTAACTTGCAAGATGATGCTCTGCAGGGGTCATTTCCTGCAGGAGCGCACAAAGAGCCCAGGGGGCGGGCACATGCAACAAGCCCCACCCCCTGCTCCCAGCAGCCCACAGTCAGATCAAGAAGCAGCCAGGTAAGTTGCAGAGCCCTCCCCCCGCCCCCCCGCCCCAAAAATGTCCAGTGGCACCTTTAAGACCAAATTTTATTCAGATGCAAGCTCTCCCTCCTCTGCGAGGACAGATCTGCATGTTCCCCCCCCCCCAATAGCTAGCAATTCAAAACAGTCCAGTGGAGCCTGAGCGGTGGGTGTTGCCTTCTGACACACTTCCGGTGATGCCAGGGGGTGTGGCATATGCAAATGAGTTATGCTAATGAGCTCCTGCACCTCTTTTTCTACGAAACGACCCCTGATGCTCTGTACTCTACCGGCTCCTGAATGTCATACCCACCGCTTATCCCACCCCTTCCTTACCTTTTCCCTGATGAATATATAAAAAGGAATAATTAAAGAAAACCCACTCCCAATCGGTCTTTGGCTTAGCAAAAGGCCCAGTGGACTGTACGTGAGCAGTGAAACGGTGAGGGAAGCGTGGAGACAAGCGAACCCCTGCCACCTCTTTGAGTGTGCCGGATCGCGACCAACCGGAATGACCTCCCTGGCTCGGCACGGCTCTGTAACAGTTACGGCGCGGCTGCTTCGTCACTGACGGGGAAGCCGCCAGGAAGCTTCCCCCCAACACTTGCTTTGGCAAGCTCTCTGTGCTATTGGGCTGCCAGTGTGTTGCTTCATGGAGAGAAAAGAAGGAAGACTGCGGAGCTTCTTTGAAAGCCAGATTCTGCGGCCGGGACCACATCCTGCAGTATCTCCGCACTTCCACAAAACACACAGAGTCCAGCACACAGCTTGTCGTTTTTCGCAGGTTCCTCCTGCATTCACGGCAGCAAGGGGAGACGGCGGGACTCCGGCTCAGATTCAACGGGAGCACATTTTTTGGTTTGTCTGGCCCCTCCCCCCAAATAAACTGTGGCTACCCAAAACTCAGAAACGGCCAGGTGAATTGGGGCCAGTGTCCCCTCTAAGCTGAGCTAGTGTGAGCCAACTCACAGTTTTTTAGCCTCCGGCTCACAGATTTTTCTCTTAGCTCAGGAAGGAGGGCTCCAGGGCAAACTCATTGATGCAGCGGCCCAATCGCTCGCTCGCAACTTTAATGGCAGTAGCTCACAAAAGTACAACTTTTGCTCACAAGACTCCACAGCTTAGAGGGAGATTTGGGCCCTGGCAGAGGAGAGGGAGGGGAAAGGAAAGCGGCAGATCTGCTGTTCGGCCTCCGAAACCGTAACCTGGACAAGCCTCGGAGGAATGATGGCTGAGGCCCCAGAAAGAACCCCTCCCTCTAGGCACCCGCGTAATTCCCGCAGTCTGGACAAGGTTTCAAGCCACAGACCCAGACGAGGCTATCCTCGAAAGGGTGCCGTGCAGCGGGGAGACCCCTCCTGCCCCACAAGCCACCTGCTTCTGCCTGGCTGCCCGAGGTCTCACCTTCCACGCATGGGGCCGGGCAGGGTCTCCGCCAGGCTTCTGCCCGGCGGCAGCAGCCAGGCCCGATCCGTTATGGAAACCTTAGCGTGCTCCTAGCGAGAGGTTCCACGGCTCTGCCGTTTCTAAGAGCGCTCTCGGCGAGTCCTGCCAAGTCTCTTTTGCGTAGATGGCCAGAGACTTCCTCCAATTCAATTTGCTCTGGGTTCTGCTTTCTGGCTTCCTGTTCGGGGGTGGGAGAGCCAGCCAGGCACCCTGCCTGCCAATCGCAGGGCTCGCGTGGACTCAGAGCCGGCCGGGATTGGCTCGACGAGGGATGCTGCCACTGGAATCACACACCCCTCTGTGTCTCTAACGCAGCATTACAGCGTCAGAGAGGACCTGCTGAGCCGACGAGCGTCCGGATTCACTTGCCGGGGGCGGGGGGAGAAAAACCCAGACTGCAATGGCAAGAGCTCAAGGAACAGACCCAGAAAATCTATTCTAAACAGTACATGAATTAACTCGGCAATCTTCACAACAGCCTTGCGAGGGAGGCCACTACTATCATCCCGATCTTGTCAACAGAGGGCCGGTTTACAGCCATTGGCCAGCTTTGCAGGTGAAGAACATTCTGGCCTGTGCTCTTTCGGTATTCCTCCCTCGCAGGGCTTTAAAAAAAAAAAAAAAGAATAGCGTGCCGGTACTCTCAAGAGGGAAATGAAGTTTCCAGCCTGTATACTGAAAAATCATGAACTTTTAAACATTTGAAAAGGAATTTTTGTCAAAGAGGTTCCGGGACTCCGTATTCTTGATTCTATGATTCCTCCAGAGAGCTCAGCTCTCCTCGTACCCCTCCTGACAACCAGCCTTTTGGGGGAGACGAAGCTGAGGGGAAGAGTGCCCCGAAGATGCCCAGTGACCAATGTTCCCTCTAAGCTGTGGAGTCTTGTGAGTAAAAATTCTATTTTATGAGCTACTGGCGTTCAAGTTGTGAGTAAGCAATTTGGCTACCACACTGAATTGAGTTTGCTCTGGAGCCATCCTTCCTGAGCTAAGACAAAAATGTGTGAGCCGGAGGCTAAAAAACTGTCAGCTAGCTCGCACGAATGTTGCCGGCATTCCCAGCAGTGAACCTGGGGTGGTCTGTCCCGAGAGAGAGACACCCCAAAACAACCTCTGAACCGCCACAAGCGGTGCCCTATGAAGCCAGGCTTGGTTTAAACAGTGGCTTTTTGCTGGGAGGCTAGGAGAACCACATCTTGGCTGAGAAAACTCCGGCCGAAGAATTCTGCAGGCTGGCTGCACGGCCAAGCATTCCCCATGCATGCAATCCCCCCCCCTCTTCTGTCAGCTTAGTCTAAAAAGGACTAAGCAAGGGCAAGTCCTTGCCCTTGCCTTAGGCATCTTCTGCTGACCAAATGGCTAGTCTTTTGACCGTCAAATGTTCAGGCAGGCAGAGACAAAAAGCCTCTGGTCTGTGCTACTGCCATGAATGAAGTGTGTTGCCTATTTCCACCCCCCTCTCCTGTTTCACCCAAGTCAGGAAGTATCTTTGGAATAATCCTCTCATCCCTGTCTCCATATATTTGTCTAAGATCTCTGCATTCTTACACCTATGCCAGACCTATCAAGGTAAACATTAACTCTTCATGTCTAGTGAGTGGTCAGCCATTCAGGTTCACCCTGCCACACATTAAGAAACATCACTCCTTTTGTCTGGCACTAGGGGAAACGCCAGACCACGATGGACACCCCCAGTACAGTCACCCAGCACCTGGCTTCTATTGTTACATCCAGACCCTGCCTCTCTGGAAGCCCATTGGTCACATCTAATCCAGACCCCGCCTCTCTGGAAGCCCATTGGTCACATCTAATCCAGACCCTGCCTCTCTGGAAGCCCACTGGTCACATCTAATCCAGACCCCGCCTCTCTGGAAGCCCACTGGTCACATCTAGGCCTTGCCCATCCTGATGCCACACCCCCCCTGGGACTCATCATTGGTCCAGGAAATCTATTGTTCTCACCTGAGACCAGCCCCATTGGTCTGCATTGTCTTCCAGTGGGTATATCTCAGCGTAAACATGGCCTCAGACCGTGTGTTTTCTGCCATGATGCCACCTCTGGGTTTTGAGTCACAACCCTTCTTCATGGACCTCTGCACATCTGGACCAGGTAGTATCACCCCATATCCCCTCCATTAGCCATCAATCACCTCTGCTTCCTTAGGTCTGTATTGTGTGCGTGAATGCTTAATTATTGTTTGTGCGCTTGAGAATATTTAGTAAAGGAATCCTTATTTTAGCCACCCAGTCTCTTTGTCTATTCCTGGGTTCTTGGGAATTCCAACTCTGGTATACACAGGTCTGATCTTACAGTTATGCCAATTGCATATTAATATCATAATTCCCCAATCTTTTATTAAATAATAGAGCAATTTGGCTAACACTAACTCAGCATAGAGGGAACACTGCCAGTGATGCTGAGCGGGGCCTGGAATTCAGGGTCCAGTCTGCCCCTTTAGCCTCAGCTAACATATTTCCCATCACCCTCTCTTCACTGCGTCTAGACCAAATAAGCGTCTAGACCAAGGCGATGACCAAACTCCAGAAAGCAGGGAGATCTAAACTGGGGGGTTGCTTATTTGGCTGCAGGCTTTTCCTCGCACATCTTCCTAACATCCCTGAGATGTTGGCCAGGGCCAAGAGAGAAGCTAATACAAAAACTGAGGGTCACAATGTTAGGAAGATATGGAAAAGTATATGACACTGTGCATAATAGATGCATGCTTAAGGTAGATCTATTTCGTGCTTTTTATTTTTAAAATTTTTTCTATAAGGTAAAGGTAAACATAAGAGACGCCAATGTTGGATCAGGCCAAAGGCCCATCCAGTCCAACACTCTGTGTCACACAGTGGCCAGAAATACCAGGTAAAGGTTTTCCCTGCTCGAAAGCCAGTTGAATCCAACTCTAGGGGGTGGTGCTCATCGTTTCCAAGCCGAAGAGCCAGCACTGTCCGAAGACGTTTCCATGGTCGTGTGGCCGGCATGACTACACACCAAGGCGCGTGGAATGCTGTTACCTTCCCTCCAAAGCGGTACCTATTTATCTACTTGCAATTTCTTGCTTTTGCAGGAGCTGGGACCAGAGATGGGAGCTCACTCTGTCATGCGGCACTCGGGTCTCGAACTGCTGAACTACCGACCTTCCGGTCTGCAGTTCAGCACCTAAACCTCTGTGCCACCACAGCTGTTATATAAATATTGGTGTCAAGTATTACCAAACATAGGTTTCACCCAAACAATATATCAAAGTGCAGGTTTACACTATGTTCAAACATTCATACAGCACCTTGTCGATTTCACAATCACTAGTCCAAGCTAACTAGCTAAAGAGAAGCTAGCCAGTGGATGAACCAGAGATTGGATTTATACCCTGCCCTTCACTACCCAAAGGAGTCTCAGAGCAGCTTACAATCTCCTTCCCCTCCTCTCCCCACAACAGACACCCTGTGAGGTAGGCGGGGCTGAGAGAGCTCTGAGAGAACAGCTCTGAGAGAACTTGTGACTGACCCAAGGTCACCCAGCTGACTGCATGTGGCGAAGCGGGGAATCACTCGGTTCTCCAGATTAGAGTCCGCCGCTCTTAACCACCACACCAAACTGACACAGAATCAACAACTAGAGGAACCCCAGTTGGCAAACATTCAGAAAAGTATAGGAAACATGACTGTGAAAGAAAGTGCAACCCCCCCAAAATATTTTTCTAAACGAAAGTGTGATTATTTGAATATAAATGTGATTATTTCTTAACAAGGCTATTCATCTAACACAAAACCTACTCCAAATAATTGCAATGAAGACGTAGTCATCCAAATCATGAGTTTACAAAAAGTATAAACTCGGAAGTAGACGTCAAGCAAACGATCGAAATGTTCTGATTCTGCATACTCCAATACATCTGCTACCAGTACGAAGTCCATAGTATGAATTCCAAGGCGAGGTTTCCGGATTTAATTTCACTCGTTTCAAATAAACAAATCTCTTCTTCAGTGTTTTCAAGAAGTTTAAATCAGTTAGGAGCTACAGGGTATGACCCCAAGGTTAGGAGCATCAACTACATTCACAGAAAGACACACGGTACCAATCCAATTTCTTACAGAAGAAGAGGAGGAGGAGAGGAGGAGGAGACAGAGATTGAATTCATACCCCGCCCTTCACTACCTGAAGGAGTCTCAGAGCGGCTTACAATCTCCTTTCCCTTCCCCTCCCCACAACAGACACCCTGTGAGCAGGATTCCCTCTAAGCTGAGTTAGTGTGAGCTAGCTCACTGTTTTTTACCCTCTGGCTCACACATTTTTGTCTTATCTCAGGGAGGGCTCCAGTCCAGAGCAAACTAATTGATGCAGTAGCCAAATCACCTGCCTGCTCACAACTTTAATGCTGGTAGCTCGCAAAGTAGAAATTTTGCTCACAGGACTCCACAGCTTAGAGGGAGCATTGCCTGTGAGGTAGGTGGGGCTGAGAGAGCTCTGAGAGAACAGCTCTGAGAGAACTGGGACTGATCCAAGGTCACCCAAGATGGCTGCATGTGGAGGAGGAGTGCGGAATCAAACCCAGCTCTCCCAGATTAGAGTCCGTGCTCCTAACCGCTACACCAAACTGGCTTTCTCAGTTTGAACCAATGGTTCGAAACATTGCTAATGTCGGTTTTGGTTAGTGCTGCTGTTAAAAATAAATTGGCTTTCCAGACGGAACACAGAAAGATTGGCAATTCTAGGGGCTGCAGAGCTGCCCCTCGCCACTCCCCTTATTTGAGAAAAGAAATCACCATTGAATCTATTTTTTCTCAAGAATGAGATCAACTAGATCTAATAGCTGGAACAGTTTTGTTAAGAAATAATCACATTCGTATTGAAATAATCACACTTTGTTTAAGAACAAAAATATGTGCTGTGTTTCTGCGCTTCCACAGTGATATTTCCTATATTTCTCTGCATCTGACACGGAAGCACGGACGGGAAACCTCTACGGCCGGGGCCAGCCCTGCTCCTTGAAGGCACGCTCTTCAATGAAATCCTCCGCAGCAAAAGCCCCACCCAAGTGAACCCGCATGGTCAATGATGCTTCTGGAAGTCGGCCCAATGATCGTCCCCACAGACGTGCCGAGCCGTCCTCTGAAGGGCGCCCCCTAGGAGCGCAGACAGGAGGAAGCAACGGCAGGCGAGGAGATGGGACCGGAAAGCCATTGTGGGACTGGCACGTCATGACCAATGCCCCCTCTAAGTCGTGGAGTCTTGTGAGCAGAAATTCTACTTTGTGAGCTTCTGGCACTGAAGTTGTGAGCAAGCGATTTGTCTACGGCGTAAATTAGCTTGCTCTGGAGCCCTGTTTCCTGAGCTGATACGATAATGTGTGAGCCGGAGGCTAAAAAACTGTGAGCTGGCTCACACTAAGCTTAGAGGGAACACTGGTCATGACTGCTGGCTTTGCTCCAGGCTCCACAGGGCCTTCTGCCTCTGCAGGGCCCCCCCCCCGCCCCCGCGAGACACATACCATGCCATCGTCCTCGTCCCGAGGGGAGTAGGTGAGCGTGCTGGAAGAGGAGGGTGTCCGGCGGTGCTGCTTGAAGGTGCCGCTCCCGTCTGCTAGAAGGAGAGGGAGGACAGTCACGTGAGACATTCCACAACCTAGCAGGGTTCACAATGCCTAGCCAGAAACCAGCCCCCCCCCCAAGTCTCTTCATTTCCACCCACATATTGGTTATGCTGGAAGCGGTAGCTCACAAAAACAGATAGACAAACAAGCACCACAGTTCGCATCTAGGCACACTCAGAACACCGTTGCTGACCAGGCAACAGACGTGGGACCCCTTAAAGGGAGCCAAGGGAGCGGTGGCGCAGGGGATTTTTCCCTGCTTAACATTAACATCTGAACTGCCATGCTTTGGCAGTTCTAGTTCTAGCCCCGTGCTGGTGTGAGCAACCAAGCCTTGTCCTAGCTCATCGTCTACCCAGCGATTCGAAAGCTTTGGTGAGTAGATAAATTGGGGACCACCCATAAGGGGGTGGGCACACCCCTCCCTTCGGGAAGGTGTTAGCTGCCGAGGCAACGTCTGAGGCGCGGCGACCGGAAAGAGGAAAGAACTGTCTGCTTCCCTGCAGTGGAGCGAGTCGGCCAGGCGGTGGCAGTGTGTGGCTGCACAACATCAAGAAGCCAGACGTCAACAGCCAGCCGACAAGATGCCGTAGGAACACAACTAACCCAGCCCGGAGATGAAGCCCGGCTAGCTGCAGTGTGTGTGTGATTAATGCTGTATGTTTGTCTTCCCCATCCCCACAAATATTGTTTGTCCAACTGTCTCAAGAGTAACTGTAAATCGCTCTGAGCTCGCAGGTATGTGGGAAAGAGCAATCAATAAATCGAAAGCATTATTATTATTATTATTATTATTATTATTATTATTATTATTATTATTATTATGCTAAATTAGCTGTCCGACGTTTATTGGTAGGGATGGGAAAGATCTGCGCCCCAAACTCAGAAGGGCTGCCGTCTTCTTGTGGACTTCTGAACGCAAAGCAAATGGGCTAGTGGGATGACATATGAATGCACGAAGCTGCGTTCTACCAGGCCTGGTCTCTTGTTGTCTCCTCTTACAGGCAGATCAATAAAGACAGGTCACCATGTTAGTCTGTCTGTAGCAGCAGAAAAGAGCAAAAGTGCAGTAGCACCTGAAAGACTCACAAGATTTGCGGCGGGGGACAAGCTTTTTTGAGTCACTGCTCACGCCTTCGGATACTTGAAGAAGAAAAGGTGAGCGGTGACTCATGAAAGTTCCTACCCTGCCACAAATGTTGTGAGTCTTTAATTGAACTATGGTGCTGGAGAAGACTCTTGAGAGTCCCTTGGACTGCAAGGAGATCAAATCAGTCAATCCTAAAAGAAATCAACCCTGACTGTTCCCTGGAAGGCCAGATAATGAAACTGAAGCTCAAATACTTTGGCCACCAAACGAGAAGGGCGCACTCACTGGAGAAGACCCTGATGCTGGGAAAGACTGAAGGTCAAAGAAGACGGGGACGGCAAAGGATGAGATGGTTAGACAGTGTCATCGATGCAACGAACATGAAATTGAGCCAACTTCAGAGGACGGCGGAAGACAGGAGGGCCTGGCGTGATCTGGTCCATGGGGTCGCAAAGAGTCGGACTCGACTGTGTGACTGAACAACAACAAAGGTGCTCCTGGACTCCTGCTCTTGTCTACTCTTGGAGGAAGCGGCTTTCCAGGGTCTCTTGTTGGGGATTTCCCCATCACTCGTCACCCGATCCTTTTAATTGAATATGCTGAGGATTGAACTGGGGACCTTCTGCGTGCAAAGCAGCTGCTCTGCCGCTGAACCACAGGCCCCACCCACCACAAGCTCAATGTAATGCCGATCCTTGCATGCAATTGTCTCTTTGGTTCCAGGGGCTGCCTGGTCAAGCACGTGGGGTGCAAAGGAAGCGGGACTGTCCTTTGGGAAATTTATTTTCATCCCTCTGGCTGATGCCCTCCATCAGCCCAACACCGTCAGCCCACAAGGGTGGCAACACAGGACCATGACCAGTACGCCTCCCCTCCGTTGTGCACTGACCACAATGACTAAACGTGGACCCTCCAAGTACGATATACTCTAGCTCCAACAACTGCTGCCTACAATAGTGTTTCCATATGTTCCCCCAAGGGCCCTACGGTCAGAGAGTCGTCATCTCCTGGAAATTCCAGGCCCTAAAGATGTTAAATTTGCGGTGACCAGGACCAGGGCGTTTTTGGTGGTGGCTCCTACCTGGTGGAAGGAGCTCCCGGAGGAGATCCGGGCCCTGTGGGACCTTTCTCAGTTCCGCAGGGCTTGCAAGACGGAGCTTTTCCGCCAGGCCTTTGAGTAGGAGCCGCCGCCACCACTATTCCACCACCGCCCCTATGCACTATCGTATTACCATCATGATTGTCTGGATCCCACTGGAAAGACGAGACGTCCGGGCATGATTTGGGTGACAAGATTTCAAGAAGCTACCATGGAGGTTAAGATCTACCCATCTTGGTTAAACTTGTAAACTTGTATTGTAAACTTGTTACTGTATTTTATTGTAATTTATTGTTTTATATTATGTGTTTTATTGTTATAATCTTGGCACATAGTGCCCCTGTAAGCCGCCCTGAGCCTTCGGGGTAGGGCTGGATATTTATTATTTATTTATTTATTTGTTAGATTTCTATACCGCCCTCCCAAAGGCTCAGGGCGGTTCAGAAGCGGCGAAGCCGGAATCTAAAATACAATAAAACACACAATAGAATACAATATTTAACCCACAATAAGCAACCTAAAACACAGTGCTACATCATCAGCCAAAGTGGGGACGATCTTCCAGCTTGGTGGCCAGCCATTTCCAGCACGCGGTCTCCCCGCTAAGCTGTAAAAACTTCAGCCTGGGCATAACTGTCCCACCTTCGTAGGGCAGCCGATGACATACTATCTCGTTGGTAGGATAGTGGCGGCGGCGGCTCCTACTCAAACGCCTGGCGGAAGAGCTCCGTCTTACAGGCCCTGCGCAACTCCATATAAATCCATAAATAAATAAATAAATAAAATAGTGCTTGTCCACCAGACCCTGCTCTGGAGGACCCAAAGGCTTATGAGCGGCCGGGCGGGAGTCGTGGCCACTAGGACCCTTTGCTCTGAGGACCCAGCAAGGCAATTCTGAGGTCTGTGGAGCAGATGCAAAGCTGGTGTTCAAGGAACAGAGGGAGATGACAGGGCTCTTTTTGTAGCAGGAACTCCTTTGCATATTAGGCCACACCCCCTAATGTAGCCAATCCTCCAAGAGCTTACAGAGCTCTTCTTAGAGGAGCTACTCCTTTAAGGGAGTTATGGCCTCTCTGGGCAGGAGAGGACGACATAGAGCTCTCCATGTTTACCTTTAGCGATGGTGGTGGCTGCAGAGTACGCGGGGCCAAACGTGGTCTCCATCCTCGTCTGAAACACACAGAGAACCCTGTTAACCTATTGGCAACCCTCGACAGAGGGAGAGAGTTCTCAGGAGCCGGGGGAAGAAGAAGAAGAAAAAGAGAAGAGATTGGATTTATACCCCGCCCTTCACTACCCAAGGGAGTCTCAGAGCGGCTGACAAACTCCTTTCCCTCCCCCTCCCCACAACAGGTACCCGGTGAGGCAAGCGGGGCTGAGAGAGCTCTGACAGAAACTGCTCTTTTCCAAGAACAGCTCTTATCAGAACTACGCCTTGCCCAAGGTCATCCAATATTAGGCCACACCCCCTAATGTAGCCAATCCTCCAAGAGCTTACAGAGCTCTTCTTAGAGGAGCTACTCCTTTAAGGGAGTTATGGCCTCTCTGGGCAGGAGAGGACGACGTAGAGCTCTCCATGTTTACCTTTAGCGATGGTGGTGGCTGCAGAGTACGCGGGGCCAAACGTGGTCTCCATCCTCGTCTGAAACACACAGAGAACCCTGTTAACCTATTGGCAACCCTCGACAGAGGGAGAGAGTTCTCAGGAGCCGGGGGAAGAAGAAGAAGAAAAAGAGAAGAGATTGGATTTATACCCCGCCCTTCACTACCCAAGGGAGTCTCAGAGCGGCCTACAATCTCCTTTCCCTTCCCCTCCCCACAACATACACCCTGTGAGGCAGGCGGGGCTGAGAGAGCTCTGACACTAACTGCTCTTTTCCAAGAACAGTTCTTATCAGAACTATGGCTTGCCCAAGGTCATCCAGCAGGTGCGAGTGGAGGAGTGGGGAATCAAACCCGGTTCTCCCAGATTAGAGTCCGCGCACTTCACCACGACACCAAATACATTGAGTATGTATTTACACACAAAAATAGCCAAGTTGGTGAGGGACACAGTGTGGAGAATAACAAATAGAAGAAGAGATGGGATTCATACCCTGCCCTTCACTCGGCATCTCAGAGCGGCTTACAATCCCCTTTCCCTTCCCCTCCCCACAACAGACACCCTGAGAGATGGGTGGGGCTGAGAGAGCTCTCTTGAAGACGGCTCCTGAGAGAACAGCTCTGTGACTGACCCAAGAAGAAGAAGAGATTGGATTTATACCCCGCCCTTCACTACCCGAAGGAGTCTCAGAGCGGCCTACAAACTCCTTTCCCTCCCCCTCCCCACAACAGACACCCTGTGAGGTAAAAGAAGAAGAAGAAGAGAAGAGGTTGGATTTAAACCCTGCCCTTCACTACCCAAAGGAGTCTCAGAGCGGCCTACAAACTCCTTTCCCTCCCCCTCCCCACAACAGACACCCTGTGAGGTAAAAGAAGAAGAAGAGAAGAGGTTGGATTTATACCCCGCCCTTCACTACCCAAAGGAGTCTCAGAGCGGCCTACAAACTCCTTTACCTCCCCACAACAGACACCCTGTGAGGCGGGTGGGGCTGAGAGAGCTCTGACAGAAACTGCTCTTTTTCAAGGACAGCTCTTATCAGAACTAGGGCTTGCCCAAGGTCATCCAGCAGGTGCAAGTGGAGGAGTGGGGACTCAAACCCGGTTCTCCCGGATTAGAGTCCGCACACTTAACCACTACGCCAAACAGAAGAGGGTGCCGTTCCCAGACAAAACTGCCCGAGGGCTGGATGCAGCGGCTCTTTTGAGGAGCAGCGCTCCCAGGACCTCCTCGCACCAAGACAGAAAGCAAACACACATTTTCCCCCAAACCACCCCCCTTCTTTCTTACCCCGTTGGCGCTTTCCGAAGGAGCGCTGTTGGCTGTGCCGCTGGGGAAACGGTTGTAGCGGGCGTTCTTGTTGGCGCTCATGCTCTAGCCCCGCATTCGCCAGTCGTAAAAGCTGCCTCTGCCAAAGTAAGAGAGAGAGACCGTCAGGATTCGGTGTTCCCTCTAAGCTGAGTTAGTGTGAGCCGGCTCACAGTTTTTTAGCCTCCGGCTCACACATTTTTGTCTTAGCTCAGGAAGGGATGGCTCCAGAGCAAACTAGTTTATGCAGTAGCCAAATCGCTCGCTCACAACTCTAATGCCAGCAGCTCACAAAGTAGAATTTTTGCTCACAGGACTCCACAGCTTAGAGGGAGCATTGTGTCAGATGTGACATTATAGATCGATTTATAAAGATGCTCTCCATCATCTTGCCTCAATGGTTGTGCTCAAGGCAATCTTGGGCTGGATCCTGTGGATCTGCCGTGCCAAGCGTGGTGCCTTCCTCCCTGCTGCCAATGGGAGAAGCTCCGGAGCCCCACTGCCACTCGCAGAACAGACACCGTTTTCTATTATACATTTAAAACATTTATATTTTAAATATTTTTATGCTGTCATCAGGGAAGGGACCTCAAGAGGGCAAACACAAAAATTTAAAACGTTTAAAACAATTTGAACATTTTGAAAATTAAAACGCTAGAACCCCTCCCACTGTTGCCCCCCCACAAGCACCAAGAATACAGAGCATCCCTTG
>NW_015164355.1:44368-45227 GCF_001447785.1 Gekko japonicus | reverse complement strand
CCGGCTCACACATTTTTGTCTCAGCTCAGGAAGGATGGCTCCAGAGCAAACTAATTGATGCAGTAGCCAAATCGCTTGCTCACAACTTTAATGCCAGCAGCTCACAAAGTAGAATTTTTGCTCATAAGACTCCACAGCTTAGAGGGAGAATTGGTTACAATAGTCTAAACCTAAGCAAGATCCAGCTCAGGCAAAGTATTTAAAGAAACCATAACGGCATGCTAGAGAGAACGTTTTAGAGCACTGAGGAGGTAGCAACTGCCAGAGGAACAATTTTTAAAGGCATGTGGAAACAGAATTATTTTTTTAACCAAATTTTATTAGTAACAGTCTGGCAGGAGGGTTTCAGGTGGGTCGCCATGTTAGTTAGCGGTAGCAGAGCCAAATTCGAGTCCAGCGACACGTTAAAGAGCAACACGGTTCACCAGGGCATAACGTTCTTCGAGTCACTTTGTCCGACAGTTTGGCAACACTTCCCTGAGGTTCCACTCCGTTGCGCTCACCAGAAGGAGAAAGCACCTCTGACCCAACCGCCCCAAAGGCTTGCAGCTGAAGCCGAACTTCCTCAAATGCTCTTGAGATCAGGAAACAATCTCATGGTGTCAAGGGCATATGAAGAATACAAGATTATCAAGATTGTGTACAGGAAGGGTTGCTGATATTCAAGAAGGTGGTATCACTGCTGTTGCTGGGGGGGGGGGGGGGGGGAGGACTATCCAGCCCATTACAGAGCTGGCAAACTGCTGGCTTTGCCGAGAGCATCAAGCCCTACCTCACGGGTAGCCTGCTAGCAAGCCCAAGTGCCCCTCCTACCAACAAAGACACAAAGTTTGCATCCAGTGGCACCTTTAAGACCAAC
>NW_015164355.1:41924-44102 GCF_001447785.1 Gekko japonicus | reverse complement strand
AGTCTTCCCCTCCCGCTCGCCAGCTTCAGAGCTGGGGGGGGGGAGAGAAGCTTCGGAGACAAGGGGGGGAGATCGAGCCGGGGGGGTGGAGGAGACGGGGGAACCGGCGGGATGGGGGGGAACTTACCTCCTGCTGCTGCTTCCTCGTCTGCCTGTGGAGCTCCCTCTCCCCCCCCCCGGTGAGTATCGCGGGTCCCGCTCCTTGTTTTTACATATTAGCCAACATGTTCTATTTGTATTAGACCTCTGAGGAAGGCCTGTGAAGGCCGAAACGCGTTAGGTCTATTTTATCAGCCTTTGTATTTTTGTATTTTTATATCGGTATATGAGGTATGAATGGGCCCTTATTTGTTGTTTTAATTCGTGTTCAATAAATATATGTATATTTTTGTATGTTTCATAATTAGATTTTTAGAGCTGGCCCTCTTCTATTCTTGACTAACCTTTTTAAGGTTCTGAATGGAAAGGACCCCCATTCACTTGGGGTGCCGCTGCCATTCACTCTCTCCTTCTCTCCACGCAAGCGTGTGTGCGGCAGACGCGGTTTGGGATCACCTGCTCGCCAGGCAAAGGTGGAAAACAGGAGGGACAACAGCCCCTCTCACCACTCCGATGCAAGATAAGGCACCTGGGACTACATCGAGAACAATGCTCCTTCTAAGCTGTGGAGTCCTGTGAGCCAAATTTCTACTTTGTGAGCCACTGGCATTCAAGTTGTGAGCGAGCCATTGGGCTACTGCATAAATCAGTTTGCTCTGGAGCCCTCCTTCCTGAGCTGAGACAAAAATGGGCGAGCCGGAGGCTAAGAAACTGTGAGCTAGCTCACACTGACTCAGCTCAGAGAGAACACTGATCAAGAACCTCCCCAGTGGGGTGCCATTTTACACTTCCGCAGTCAATGTTTTCTCTACTGTATCTGGGATAAAGACAACTGCGCGAGCACACGGAAAGTGCCTTTGGGGCACTGAGGTTTCCCTTGCTCGAAAGCCAGTCGAGTCCGACTCTAGGGATTGCGGTGCTCATCGCCGTTTCCAAGCCGAAGAACCAGCGCTGTCCGAAGACTTTTCTGTAGTCATGTGGCCGGCATGACTCAATGCCAAGGCGCATGAGTTGCTAATTTGAGGGAGGGGGGCCTGCATTGACTGGACGTCCGGGGGCACCAGACGTTAGGAGCAGTTTCTCAGGGGGCAGAGATGGTACTTAGGAAGTTCACAGCATTCTGCACTTCACCACACAGGATCTGCAACTAACGATCCGCCAGAAACTCGCCCACTGATCTTCCGTGCGCCGCTACCAAAAGCAATAAGACCGGAGTGGCAGTGCTTGGTGCCTTTCCAGTGCCGGCGTGAACGGGATCAAGCCCCCAGCCTGACGCCTAATCCTTGCTGCAAGAGAAGTATTTAGAGCCACAGAAAACACAGCGGTGATTTCAATGGCAGGACCAAAGCGCTGGGATTTGGCAGCTACCCAGCAGAGGCCTTATTCCGTACTGCATCACAGTCTGTCGGCTCTCAACGAGCAAAGAAGTGCATTCAGAATTGACGCATCGCCACGTTCTGACCAAGTAACACAGAAATACCTGAACGCAATGAGAAAGTCGTGCGCTCGAAACCCAACGGCCCTTGACACAGAAGCCCGGTCGGTGAGCGGCTCGCGATGGTAACGCCGCCACAGTCCATTGCGCTCAGGAAAAAATACAGCTTCAGCAGCCACCGGTGTGGCTGGATTCCTGCCCAGCCCTTTCAAATCCACCCGAGCCGCAAAGGAGAGAGCGAAAGAGCAGGAAATGATTCACGCCGGTCAGATCCACAAAAAAGACTCCATGCTCTTGTTCTGTTCTGGGAACTTAAACATTGGACAGCGACACACAGGAGTCCCCAAGTATGTGCGCACGGAGGCAGATAGGAAATGAAAACCTTTAGCCTCCTGCAGGGCCGAATGTCAGCATGAACATTTGGAAAAGGGGCGGGGGGGGAGTTTTGCTAAGCCCTCCTCCCACAAATACCCAACACTTGGAATTTTGAGAACGTGACAATACATTGGCTGCCATGGGCCAAGGGTGTCAGAAGAAGAAGGAAGAAGAAAGAAGGGAGGAGGAGGAGGAAGAGGAGGAGAAGATTGGATTTATACCCCGCCCTTCACTACCCAAAGCTGTCTCAGAGCGGCTTACAAACTCTT